>NC_034410.1:116744892-116886465 GCF_002078875.1 Numida meleagris
GACACTTCCTGCCAGCTTGGTGTCATCTGCAAACTTACTGAGAGTGCACTCAATGCCCTCATCCAGGTCATCAATAAAGATATTGAAGAGGACAGGCCCCAGCACCGACCCCTGGGGAGCACCACTCGTGACCGGTCACCAGCAGGATTTAACTCCATTCACCACCACTCTCTGGGCCCGGCCCTCCAGCCAGCTCCTTACCCAGCAAAGGGTGTACCTGTCCAAGCCACAGGCTGCCAGTTTCTCCAGGAGAATACTGTGGGAGACAGTGTCAAAGGCTTTGCTGAAGTCTAGGTAGACCACATCAACAGCCTTTCCTCATCCACCAGACGGGTCACTCGATCATAGAAGGAGATCAGGTTGGTCAAGCAGGACCTGCCCTTCAGAAACCCATGCTGGCTAGGCCTGATCCCCCGGTTGTCCTGCAAATGCCGCGTGATCTCCCTCAGGACAATCTGCTCCATAAGTATTGGAAGGCCACAATGAGGTCTCCCCGGAGCCTCCAAACTAAACAAGCCCAGTTCCCTCAACCTTTCCTCATAGGAGAGGTGCTCCAGCCCTCTGATCATCTTGGTCGCCCTCCTCTGCACTCGTTCCAAGAGCTCCACGTCCTTCTTGTGCTGGGGGCCCCAGGCCTGGACACAGTACTCCAGATGGGGCCTCACAAGAGCCGAGTAGAGGGGGAATATAAAGCCAAATTCTGGAGAAAACAGAAAGCACATTTTCTTTAATTTTTAATTTTAATTTAACTGGAAGTGTATTTTCGTTAAATTTTGTGTGTTTTTGGCTTGTTTATTTGCTTTTTTCTGGGTTGGAATTGTGAATATATCTGGTAATATTATGTTCATTGATATTACTTTCAGATTTATCTGTGCCATTCTCTTTTACAGGCTTAGTGTTAATTTTATTCTATTTTTTCTTGCTTATGCCATTATCCTCAGTTATCACCCCTATGCCAGCTACATTCCCTTATACATCTTCACGTTTTTCTTTTCAAGACAAGCCCCAGCTATTCTATTTGTCTTCTTTAAATTTTGCTTTATTTTAAATCTTTCAACTAAATTTGTTCTGTGTGCAGCTTTTGGACATGATACGTATGACTAAAAATGATTGTTCTTCTAATCAGCACGTTAGAAACACTTATTTTTAAACACCAACAGAAATAAACATAACAGTTTATCAAAGAGGTTGTGTGTGTGTGATTGTATGTTTGTATATGTAAAAGCTTTAGCAGCAGACATAGCAAAGGGGATGGAGCTTCTTTTTAGCACCAGTGATGAACTCATGCAGTTTGAACCGATGTAGTTCAAGCTCCTGCACGAGCTGATGTAGCCATGGGGTTGCACAGGTTTCTTTTGCTCTCCCTGTTTGGATCAGGCTGTCCCTGACATTACAGCAAGAATGTGTGGAGTTCATTGGGGTGGGAGCCACTTCTGGGCAGGAGAACCTCATTAGTTCTCTGCATTTCCTCTCCGTGCAGTTGCAGATCTCATCCATAAATACAAAAAGGTCACCCAATTTTTTTCTAAATTTCATGAAAAGCAGACAGAAAAACCCCAAACTCTCTGACCTGGGGGAAGCTGTCAAGAAGTTATTTCTCTTTGCAGGCTGTACCTTGTGTTGAGAGGTGCTAAGCAGCCATGGCTTAGAGTGTTACTGCACCCAGAGTGCTGAAAAATCTGGTGATAATATGAAGCCAGTTCACTTGAACACACACACTGGGGGCTCTCAGAAATGTCTCCTGTGTTTGGTTTTACTTGTCACGGTCTGTTCAAAACAAACACACCTTTTTATATTGTTTAATGTCTATTGACAAATTCAGTGTGGTGAAAGCTGACACAAACCTGTTCACTTTATTTAGAGATGGAAAGACTTTGCCAATCTTCTGGCGAGCACATTTGATATATTGCAGGTTGGATAGAATATTTTTTCCTCCACAAAAACATTAATGATTAATCTGAACTTGTGCTGCAGCAGAAAATATTCCAGTATAAGTCCTACAGCAGTAAGACTATTCCTTTCATAGTTTTGAAGTACTGCACTCATCTACTAGCTAACAGGCTATGTATTCAATAATGAGCTCATGTGGTTGAAACTAAAAAGTATCCCAATAAGACTAGGCTTGTGGGTTGCATGTGGCTTCAAATCTGGGGATTGTTTAGTAAATAGGGAATCCCTGTTCTATGATATGTAAAGCAAACTATTCTCTGGGTTCAGAAAATACTGTACAGCAGTGTTAGAGACAAAAAGTTAAGTGTTTATAGATGAAGGTGTTGATGTTGCAAAATAAAATGAAGAGAGAAGATGGTTCATCAGCCTTTCCAGTTTGGTGCATCATTTACTGAACTTTGTCCTGCCTAGAGTCAACAGCGATGAGAATTTCCATATCTCATTAATGTGTTTTGCCTTTTTCTAGATACTCATTGGAATGTGAATTTGCCTCAAATCTGAAGTAAGAGGTTCCACACAATATTCTGCCAAAGAAACACACTTAGTTTTATACATACATGAGAGAAGGAAAGTTTTTTGACTTGAATGGAGTATTGGCAGATTTATTAAGGTCTAAGGAAAAAGGAGAATGAAGTGGAATCTACAGCCTTTGGGTAGATTTGAACCTAGATTTTCCTGCTAAGCTATTACACGCTAGAGTAGTTCTGTAACTCATTCTGGAGACTATAAGCTACTTCTGTAGGACCCCAACTTGGTCTATATTCCTAGGCACATTATATGATACAGTGTATTTTCAAAATGAAGGACTGGAAACTTCAATCACCAAATAAGAAAAGGCTATTATTTGCCAAAAACAGGTGGCCACTGCTATCAAACATGATGTGGGCTGGGTTGTCAGAATTGCAACAGAAATAGAACAAACTGCTGGACATCACTGGTATGACGTTTTTATGGGACAAGTACCAACTGCAAATGGCATATTGTGTCTTATGTTACGTCCTATGACCATTGTAGTATTGTGTGGTATTTTATTAGTTTTGTTATTAATATGCTTTTATATCCATGTCTATCACTTATCTCACTGCGCTGAAAGCACATATCACCAAATGTTACCTTATAATGAACTGCTGAGCTAGGCTTGAGTGAGAGCACAAATCTTCCCCCTGCTCTCAGCTGGGCATTAGGTGCACCAGTAAGTACGTCCTCTGGCTAAGGCAGTAGGTTTGCTGGATGTTTGGTCTATTGCAAGGGGTGTGACTGCGCCAGCTCCTGCTCATGCCAAAGCCTGATGATGTACAGCTGGAGCACTGCCATTAGGGCACTGTGAGAGCAATGTGCAGGCAGGACACAGAGGGAAGGAAGAGATAAGGGCTGTTGTTACCTGAGCCTGCTGTCCCCTGCAGCTCTCTCCTCCTGCAGCTTTGCGTAGTAGCTGCTCTGGCTTTTCAGGAGGAGAAAAGTCTGCAAAATCATTAAAGTTTTTCAGATAAGAGTTAATTTCCTTTTTTTCTTTTTTTGTCTATTTCTGTAGATATTATAAGATCTGCCTTGAGACGTACCTTGATCCAGAAAGACCAGGGGTGAAGTAGGGTTGTTTGCATCTGTGCTTGTGGGGTTTACTTGAGGCATAAGTTTAGATGTTTAAACGTCTACTTCTTATTGTTTTAGCTTAAGAGAATGATTCTTACTCATAAAAGATAAGATCCACACACAGACCTTGGCTCTCTCTGAAGAATTCTGCTGTTGTAAAATTTTCTGTCAGTTCCTCCTTTTCTTCCTTACCATTGTCCTTATCTAAGGAATTTTCCTCTGCCAAAGAAGACTACAAAGCTTACCGCATACCACACATATCTTACATGCTGTCCTGGGAGTCAGCTGCAGAGTCACTTTCTGTCTGTTGTCCAGTCAATGAAAATAGATTCTTAGTCCCACAGTAATGAATCATAATGCAGTTCCTGGCTGTGTCAACTTAGTTACCTTGCTTCACAAGAACAAAAAGGAAAATGGAAGCGGCAAGGTTTTCAAAGAATAATCACTGAGCCAAATAAGCTCATTACAAATCTGCTCAGTAGATTTCAGTGAAATACTTCCTTTCCCTTCTTAAAAGATGCTCAGCACTACAGCTCTTTGGTGTTTGGCAGGAAAGCTTGCTGGAGGCGGTCTGGAAGAGCATCCCAGCTCTCTAACAGAAAGTATTTTTTCATTAGTATGTGTCGCTTCCTAGAACTGACTCCACTGCCGCCTCTCCAGTGCTGTCAGCGGCTTTGATTGCTAAGAATTTCTAGGAGCATGCAATAAATGTTTTCCTTCCCCTGCTGCTGCTGCTGAGAAAAGCTGCAATTACCAAAATGTCATGTTTAAGCCTCCTGGCTTCTATGCCTGAGGTCAATTACCACTCTCTGAGATTAAGACTGGTTCACTTTGATATATCTGGATGCACAGACATTTCATGTTCAGCTGTTGCTACTGTGCTTGTGTCAGGACTACACTAGCAATGGGTTAAAGTGTGGGTGGGGGACACACTCAAGACACTTTGATTACAAAACTGGAGGCTTAATTCAAAAGCATGTCAAGCCCAACCCTTATTTACATCTGACAAAGCAATAGCTCACTTTTAGCTTGCTATCACCATCAGTGATAACATCAGTGATAACATCACTGTCGAGGATAAGTGAGTATGGAATTCACCTGCATTTCCCTCTTACGTTTTATTACCCGTCCTTCTGAGCTTCAGTGATTATTTGGCAGTGTCTGGTAGCAAGAACAGTAAATGTATACCAAAAGTTTCATTGCTATATTCAGTTTCTTTGCACCGGAGGAAACAACATACATAAGAAGAAACAATATGTAGTCCAGTGAGAAAAAGGTAATTTTAATAGTAAGTAAAGAAGCAGTGAAGCAAAACAATTCTGCAGGGGGGTGACAAAGCAACAGAATTTGCTTTGGGGTGGTCTGTGGGATCTGCATTTTAATGGTCTGACAGCACTTTCCGGCCCCACAGTGCTGGATTGGCAGCGCAGGAGCTGGGGCTGGGTTCGTCTCCTGCTGACTGTGCCATGGGATGGTTGTCTCTGACAGAGCAAGCAGCTGAGCCCAGAAGGCCTGGAGTGGCCCACGGAGACTTGCCAGCTTTCATCTGCTGATGCTTCTGCTTTTCTATTGCATTGATCCACTTGTTGGATCCATGGAAAGTGGCTAATGAAAGTCTGTCTGTAGCGCTTAGCATCCTGTCATGGGGAAACTGATGTGGGGATGCAGCAGTTCTCAGCTGTTTTCAGAAAAAAGAAAAAAAGAAGAAAAAAAGCCTGGGAGGAGGGAGGAAGGGGAAATACTCTGTGGTCCTTGTGAGAAGAGAGTATGGGGAGAGTCTGGTCTGACATCTGGTTCGTGTTGCTGCCAGCCCTCTCTGCTCATCCTTTCCCTCAGGACCAGGGTGACCTGAGGTTACTCAGAGCTATGGTTTTGATTTGTCTCCACTGGGACCTTTAGAGTGACAGTGCGTTTAGGCTTTGTGGCTTTGTCCTGTTGCTAGTGTCACAAACAGTTTACATAATGATCTGCAGTGAATGAGTGGCGAATATAAAAGTGCAATTCATTATCCTCAAGAAAGAGTGGCTGATGTTTGTGGCACCTTCTCAGGGCTCAGGGAAAACAAATTCAACTCCTTTGCTCTACACAGTCCTCCTGCAAGAGTCATTCCACCTGGGCTGCTTTACATGCAGGAATCCTAGATGAGCTGTTGAGCATTACTGCCCACCTCATGTCTCTTGCACCACAGACATGCCTGGCTGGTTGCGCAGCCCTGCAACTGTGGGTCCCATCCAACCCACACAAAGCAGACTGGCTATGCTTATGCTGTATAGTGCCCATAAATCTAAAATTCTAGGGGGCCCACACCCTGGTCAGAAACAGACTTCTGGACACACAGTCAAATGTGACAGCCTGGGTAAGGGGAGAAAGCATTTAGGGCTGAGCGTTTAGTGGCCTTGGAAGTGGTGACCAGATTCACAAATACCCCTGGTTAGATTAAGGTACCAAACATAACACAGGAAGTCAGAAAGTGTTTTTCATTGGTCCTTTACACTTGGACAGACTCTGACGTGATTCATCCTGTCTTCAAGAAAGACTTTGTTCTGTCCTGGTGAAGAAGAAGATGTACCAGCAAAACAGCAGAAACCATCCTCATTCTGAATAAAATAAGCTGCAAAATTCTGATTTTTCTGAGGGATCCCTTGGGTAAAAATGCAGCAATAAACAAGACTTAAATGTGTGCAGATAGTGATGATATAAATACTAGAGCTTTACTGCTCTACTGAATAACCCTTAAGGACGGTTAGCCAGCCAATGCCTGCTCAGCAGCCCCAGAGCACATATGAGCAGCACCTTACCTGAGCATACACTGTCGATTTGTCAGCAAGTAACTGTTTGAGGACAGCATTTTAGTGCCTGTAAAAGTCTCGTAAAGACTGCCACACTATGTAGCTAAGCTGAATAGGTGACCGACAGTGCTTGAGGTTTGCTGTGAATGTAGCTGCTTCTTGAGCTCACGAGCTTTGTACAAGTAGCATGCCACTTTCCATATATTATTTGTTATTCAGTTTGAGTCAGGTAGAACCTGAACTTAGGAGCAAACTGTGTACATTATGATGGATTCCTGTGTCATAATCTGACCCTGCATTAATCTTTATGTTGATTTATCTCCTGAAGATATGTAATTACAGTCCAAGAGAAGAAACTGACTGCTCACTGTATGGCTGCAAGTAGAGTGCAAGCGTGCTGCCTAGGAACGCATGGCTGGTAGATGTCTTGACCTCTGGTACTCAGAGAGAGACTCAAATATTAACTTGTGGCTTTGAACTTTTCTCAAGAAGAAGGGAGCATGATAGGGAAAGGAGGTATATGGCAACATCTGTGGTGTTTCAAGAAACATTAAACCTGTTTGTTTGGGCTAAGGATGTCTTGCCCAGCAGTTATGCTCAAGTAAAACTCTAATGAGAAGTGTTAAGTGGCTTCAGATTCTGTCATGTTAATATAGTTTCAGCTGTGAAATATTTCACAGTGTTGTTGCCCGACAAATTACACTTCTGCTGTGCTGGGTTGCAGCTGATACCTTTTGGGAATTCTGTCTCTCTACTTAGTGGGAAAAATAAATATGACATATTTGCTTAGGAACCCAAACGTAATTGATTTTCCAAGAACACTAATGAAGGTATATGTCATAGGCTCAGTCAGCATTCACTGGCTATTGTGCCATGCAAGATATTTCCTGGGGGCTTTTTATATTGCTTCCCACTTGGGAACCTCAAAGGTTATGGTTTTTTGTTTCTTATTTTTGTTTTCCTTCCAATTAGGTGAACGTGGGAATATAACAGTCTGAGACTCGAAAAATAAAGAAGTGCTGATACAGAACTGTGCCTGAGATGTTATATCAAAAGGAAATACACTTCCAAATGCCAGCAGTGAGTTGGTCTTTTCTTTAAACTTCTCTATTTCTTCTTCTACCTGCCCTAGAGAGGCCCCAGAGGAATTGTTAAGGTGTTTGTGCCTTTACCCTCTTAATATAGACATACCCAAAGCGATTTGTCTAAAGCCTATGGGACTGCAGTGGAGGGAACCCAAATCCCTCTGCATGCACCGTCAACATTTTATGTTTAAGAAAGAACAGAGAAAACCGTCAGTGTGTCAGTGTATTCCAGCTTCAAGGCTTGCCTTGGTGCCTCTGGGTCAAGAATGGGATGTATGCACCACTTGTGAAAAGGTAGCACCTGCCAGAGTGCTGACATTCTTTTTCTTCAGCTTTCCCAGGTTTGAATCTTGTGTTCCGTCCCTTCTTCTTCAGACAGCACTGTGGTGGCATTTGTCACACTTCAGGATAACATAGTGACTTGTTTATCTGCTGCAACCGATCCTGCTGAGTCCTCAGTGGAGTGGAATTACACTCTGAATGGCGTCTTGGGCTGCAGCCATGTCACTGAACAGTCGCTAAAGTTTCTTGTGGTTGGTTGTTGCCCTCGACCTAGCTCCCATCAGCAATAACACTGCTGGGAGTAGAAACAGAAAGATCTGTGGAATTTGTTGGCTTTCTTAACTAGAGAAAGCTCTAACTAGAGAAAGCTGGATCCTGCAAATATTGTAAGCATCAGCCTGTGCTCATATTGCTTCCCCTGTTCTGGTAAATCTTGGGTTTGTTTTTGTTGTAGATGTGGGTAACAAACTCTTCTACTCTCACCCAGCATCAGACAACTGCAATTTATTCGAAACTTACCTAAAGGCACAGATCAGTCACAGTGTCTGGATTCCTCATGGTTTTCAGCTTCGGGAGCTGGTGAGGAAGTCTGCCATAGTACCGTTTTGCTACATTGTCCTCTTAGTGCCAGATGCTGTACAGATACCGGGTGAGAAGCTGGGACTTTGGCTGGAGTGGCACTGGGCAGGGCAGCTCAGACTGTGGGGCACATGAGGTGAAGAGCAGCCACAGCAGACTTCCTGCATCAGGGAGGGGTTGGCTGCTGAGGGCAGGGTGGATTTTAAGTCTGGATTTCATACAGCAAGATTGAAATCTTTTGTTTAGGGAGGAGAGAGTGGGATGCACTGTCCATAAGTGAAATAATAACCTTGCATGGCCTCACTCCATGTATCTCTTCAGGACATTACAGCCTAATGCCCTGCCATTCATGCCATGTATAATTTGTATCATCAAGGGAATCATTTAAACAAAGGAACAGATTTTAATTAGGAGGACAAAATTCTTTCAGGATAAAAGTGGCTGTGTATTAGTGTCAAACTATTCCTTCTGAACTGTAAAGAAGAAAATGCAGATTTAATAAGAGAGATTATTTAGCTAAACAAAAGTAAATGCATTTCTTGTTGATGCATCTAAGTCAGCTCCTTACTGTCATCAACTCTGCCACTCATGCACGCACAAATCTCATTCCATCACCTCAGCTGACTCCTCAAAAGTGTCTGGGCTTGCAGGAATGGATGGTGGAAGCAGGTACACTGGGAGAGCACATCTCATTTTGGTCACTATCCTACTGCATAACAACTGCTGTGCACACTCACTAAATCTCGTCCATTGCACTGTGGCCTTGGATTTTTTAAAGTAGGTGCTAAAAAAAGACACGAGGGTGGAATATGGAACTTGATCCCGTATGCCATCCATTCCCTTGGAGATGGCAAGAGGGACTCGGGGGAACTAAAACATAAATAGAGCTTCTTTGCAATGCTCACAGTTAATGCCTCTGTATGATAAAAGGGGGATGAAAAAGGGGAAGGAGGTATGCAAAACTGATACTGATAGAAACCCTATTACTTAGGCAATGCTATTCAAGAACAATTTATCTGTGAGAAAATATGACACTTGTAATGTAGCCAAGGCCTTTTCAAGCTGTAGAGCCAACTGCATAGGCTTGCCTGAGGCATCGAGTATGCCATCTGAACAAGGTACAAGGAGATCTCTATTTAAATGAAAAGGCAAAATAATAGTGGTTCATGAATATTAGGCACTCTGTGTTCTGCCAGAATGTTCTCTTTTCATATCAAGGGTCTAATTCTTCTTCAGGAGTACTGAAGACTGCTGATCAATTCAGTAGAGTGAGAGTGTAGGCAGAAAAATGATTTTCATCCATGAAAATTGTCTGAAATAGAGCTTTCTGGATTGTCCTATATCTTAAAGACTCATTCATGGGTACATAGAGTGTGATTCAGCTTTGAGCAGGCTGAGATTCCTTTTTTCAAACTACAGGCATCTGCAATGCCTACCTCAGAGATAGCTGTCAGCTCACCCTATAACAGTCTACAGAGAGAAACCAGTAGCTACACAGGACCACTACTTCTGAAGTGTTTCAGATGCCACTGTGCTATAATTTCCTTTCTAGAAAATGACAGATCATGGAAACAAGAAGAACCAGTACATAATAGCTTCAATCAAATTTTCCCAGTGAAGCTTTTTGCTTTGTAATACTATGAGAGACAAGGAGGGCTGGATCAGCTACCAGGAATAATCTGGGTTCTTCCCCTAGGAGTACTCTGTTTAGATTTGGGGTTGGACTTCTCTCTCTCACATGTAAAGAATCTGCTATCAAGCACTTTGGCCAGTGTGGAGAAAGGAAGAGAAGTGTTTTCCTTTCTTTCGTGGAAAATTTCAAGAGGACTTTAAACCATTTGGATATGAAATGAGAGGAAATGTTACCTGCAAAAGTATGAGAAAGAAACCTATTCTTGTCCAGGAGTCTTCCTGAAAGAGGCTAACAAATTTAGAAGCACCTGACACTTGCTGATGAGAGTGATGAGCAGTGGAGTTCTGGGTTTGACTTACTTGAATCAAATATCTCTAAAAATGTGTTGATTTAATAAAAAATTGTGATGATAGTCCAGATAGACTCAGTTCTAGGTGAAATACAGTTTGCAGTCTTGCTTTCTTTGCTGCAACAAACCAGGTTGCCGAATTATTTCTGGAAAAAATGTCACGATAGGAACGTAAATGATATCGGGAAAGTAAAGGAAAGGTTCTGAAATAACTAAGCCTTTTTTGCTTTTTGAGGTAGGGATATGTACTTACTGCATCTAATACATGCCAAGCCTTGCAGTGAGACCCCACCTACTGGAGGTGCACACTGGTGATGATCTTGTTGCTGGAAATATGCCCAACTTTAGAGGACCAGACAAGTGTATTCGTATTTAAAACATTGCCTTGCCCCGAACAATCAAAGTGCTGTAGATTGCCTTTGGAATAGATGAGGTGAAATATATATGCTGCACTATAACATTTTAGGTTTTAAAGTTTATCTTTTTTTCTCTTTTGTAAATGTGCTTGTGACCTTATTTCGTGTGGTAGGTAACCAACAGCCACTTCAGTTAACATCCAGTGCTATAATTAGCTTTAAATAGCCTTGAAAGGATCAATAATTTGCCCATTGATCTTTTACATTCATTATTTTCTATGTCTGAAGAGTGCCTACCATCTAGAATTAACTGGTCAGTCAGATGGCAGTCTGCGAGACCACTGTTGGATCTCCAAAGTTGAGGGCAGGGGACATGGCACAGATGTGGGGTGAGTTACTTGATGAAGGAAAGTGGCTTCCATGCTCATGTCGGCACGCCAGCTGGTGCTATGCACTGACGTTCACCAGCTGGGGAACACCACTGTGTTCTGCACCTCCTCAGCACCAGTGAAACACTTGTCTCCCAAGACCTCTTCCTTCTCCACGCTCAAGCCAGGGAAACAGCAATTAAGAAAAAATAAATATGAAGCTAGGAAATATGCTAAGTGAAAGGAAAAACAGCTGAACAGTAGCTAAACTCCTACTGCGGCATGTTTGTATTTCTTGTCCCAGCTTCCGTTCAAACACCTTTGGAAACATGCCTGTTTCATGCAAGCCAGATTTGGATTTCGGGGAATGCATGTGGACTACTACTGTGCTATAAATAAAAGTCTGCTGTAACAGGTCCGCGGCTGAGCTCATCTAGCTCCTCTGCACCCTTCCTACCAATGCTCTTTGCCTCTGGATTTGCACCACCTTTTGTGCTCCCTCATCTTGAATGTGGAGAATATACTATGTATACTTGAATATCCCCTGCAGCTGTAGACTTTTCATGAGCAAAGAATGCAGGAGCTCTGATTGCTTCCCTGTCTTCATTTTCAAGGGAAATAAGGTGAGATACTAAGCTGAGGCAAATACTCTAATCTGGTTCTTCTGTTGTACTAAAATAAATTGAGAATATTTTTTTGGAGATCATGTTATTTCCTCCCTTTCCAGTGTCCTCAGAACAATCTCCCAGCTCTTTTCTTGCAGTGGACAAGCAGAGCTGTGTGTCAGCCTTATTCTCTGTGCGTCAGCCTTTTCCTTTCCTTTCTGGCCTGATATCTAGGGTGAATAGCTGTTACATCAACAGCACCTTTTTTCCAAGTACTAGGGCTGTAAGACATATTTAGTTATTTTTTTTTCTTTTTAAAAGCAGAAATTATTACTTATAGCTAAATTTATAAATTCTGAGAAATCATTTCAACACAGCACTAATTCTAGAGTGCAGAGATATTTCATTTCCATGTTTCTGTGTGGCAGAAAAATCAAGTTTATCGCTGAAGCCAACTTGTGATTACACTGAACTTTGGAAAACAACGGAGCTTATTTTCCACTTGTTGTTTGTGGAGCAGCAGCAGAGCAAAAATATGGGGAATAATAGTTTGTTCTATTCTCTGTGCATTAAATCTTCCAGGCTGAAGAGGAAAATCAAGTCTAGCTGTTCTCCAGACAAACAACCTTTCACTGTTTTTACTTTCATAATCTTCATTGGTGTGTAGGGAAGAATCAGAAAAAAAAGAAAGACTAAATTTTATTCCATTCTTGTATTTTGTACAAAGGCAGAAAAGTATCCATGCAGTAGACATCTTTTAAATATCTATGGGAGGATGCATTGTGTCAGTTTTGGGCCAAATTTTACAGGCTTAGACTGTACAAACCCTAAGATAAGGGGTTTCCAAGATTTTCTTTCAAATCCTGTTTGAACTGTTTATTTCAAAATGTTCCCTCTAAGTATTTACAACACAACAACTGCAATTTAGGTTTCCTGTCTGACGAAAGAACTGACTGAAATACAAACGAAACTGTCACCGTTCAAGTTGAGTGACACAGAAAAAGAAACCAAATGACACAAATTATGAAAAACATGTTAGCTTCTAAAGAGTTTCCATTGTTGTTGAACGAAGAAGCTGTTTAATGCAGGAAGTTCTGAGCATGTTGTAGTCTCCATTTTCTGCACACATTTGATGCTTCTTATCTGCAAATTCTCTGTCTCAAAGATCATCTTATTGCACAGCTGGGTTCTGTTCCAGGTTTGATTCTACTGGAAATGGTAGCGATGTATCTAACAGCAATAATTACTTGTGTAAGACATGGTGAGAAACGTGTTCTCATGCGTATTTTCTATAAAAATAATAAGTTTCTTTTATTCTCAGTTTATGATAGTATTTTTGAAAGCCATTCAGATGGAAGATAGCAATGTCACTCATGAATCACTTCAAAGACAAGTGGATTATAAGGAAAGAAAGAAAAATATGGCACATATGAGATCATTACAAAAAGATGTATAAAACCCAGACTTAAAGAGGACTAAATCTTTGGTAGCTAGCCACCAAAGGCACATTGAAGAAAGCCTTATTAGTGAAGGGGTTACAGGAAGAAAACTGGGCATACAAACAAGGAGGAACAACGCTATGTAAATCATTTGTTCTTAATCTTACTCTGGTTAACAACTATTGTTGGAAGTAGTGATGGTGACAACAGCAAAAACTCCAGAGTTTTGCTTCATGGTATACCATGAAGAGGAGGCACTCAGCTGTTCAGGCAGTGTTTGCAGTGTGATGGGCTCTGGCAATGAGCACACATCGTTGAACTACACTTTGGTAAAGCTTGGTGCTTTAATTTTGGGAATAACAGACAGATTGTAAGCGGGGGAAAGAAAAGTAAGAGGAGGGATATGAGAAGTAGTTATTATAGCTCTGAGAGCAACTGAATCTTATAGAAAAAGTGATTTAGATAACTATAGAGCTGCTACTATGACCTTACAGTAAACAGGGAGCCCTGTAGTAGGACAGCAGGGACAAGGTCTTCTGGGAGTTATGATTAAAAGCTTCTACTTCCCAGCTATGGACTGGACAACACATTATGAGTAATGACACAATATCATTATTACTAAATAATGGAGTTGTTTACCAATATGACTTTGATCTAACACAAAAGAATGCAATTTCTGTCTTCGCTTTGGGTGAGCAGTGAAGACCCAGTATAGTGGTTCTTCTCACTGAACCAATGAATAAACTTCATCATGGAGGAGACATAGAATTTCCTTGCATCATAAACTTTCTTGAGAAAATCTTTTGGGAGGACTCGAATCATATCAGCCCTTCTGAAGGGAAGGGACAAAGGGTACAGGGAGTCTGGGGGTACTGTTCCCAGAGCAGACAGCTGTGGCTTTTACAGCACAGTGCAGTAGAAGTGGCAGCTGCAGTCATGGTTCAGTCAGATTTGCTACCAATTGGTGGATAACAGCCAAAGGTCTTTCTCAGAGGAGTAAAATAAAGACTAGAGCTCTCTTTGAAGTGGGATGCAAGGTGAGAAGTCTGCCCTGTTTCTTTTCTGAACCTCACCCTCTCTCTCACCTAGGTCACTTGGAGTATGGTGCTCTGACTTCAGAGTACACAAAGATTTAAAAGATGCTTTGAAGGGAGAATTTAAATATAGGGATAAAGTTCAGTGTGATAGACCGTGACAGACTTAGCTAGATATCTGCCTTTGAAAACCTTTGCTAGAGAGGTTAGCACTCTATTGCCCTCACTCATGCCTTTGATGCAGGACTACATGAGAAATTGTTATTTAACTTGGAAAAAAGAGTTGAAGGAAACAGTGATAAGACAACTGCAGATCATGTTGGAAAGGTCTCTCAGATCAGAAAGGTGTACTGTTCATAGTTCTGGCTCCAGTCCTATTGAATATGTTCATTAATGGCCTTGTCACAGAGAGAGCTTGTTTGCTAATGGAATTTGCTGACAACATGATTTAGGATAGAGATGATTCCTACAGGGAAAGAAAGGGATGACTGGTAAATAGAGAAACAGAATAAGGATTGAATTTAACACTATCAAATGCAAGCTCATGTGTTGAGGGAAGAATAGCAGCAGTTTTTTTGCTACATGACAGGACTTCTGTTGAAAATACAAAGGAAAAAAAAGTCAGAAACATCTATTGTGGGAATGGGAAATGAGCACTTATAATGAAATATATCAAATAGTTCATTTATACCAGATATTTCCATAGGGATTAGCTTCACAGGAGTAATTTCCTCTGTGTAGGACCTTCTGCAAAGCACTGGTGAGACCTTTCCTGCAGACTGTTTATTGTCCTGGTCGTGCATAATTACGACTGACCAACTCACATTATAAAACTTGCAGAAAATAGTATTGCTGTGATAATAACAATATTTAGGAATGTATTAAAAACATGTTACTTAGCATAGCAAAATTAATTTTTTTCCAGTAAAGCCTCAAGGGTACAAAGGCCAGGGAGGGAAAGAAATACTTAAACTAAAGAACGGTGCTGACATTGCAATAAATGCATGTGTAGATACTTCAGAAAGAAGTTCTTATTATCAGAGAAAAGGGGATTCAGACCTTCTAGTTGGAGCAGTAGTGCCAAAAATCCTCTCTTCCTCCTCAATAGCAGTTTTTGATAGTGATGGACAAAGCAGGTTGGGCTACACAGAATATGGTCACAAAGTTTCAAACATGATTTCCTTATGGTTCCCTCTTACTTGCTGCACTGCCAGTTCATAACTGGTTTTGCCATCAAAGTGCCACCAAGGTGAGTTGCCTCCAAAAGATCTAAAAAGGCTGTTGTTCCCAATGCTACAGTCTTTCATGGCAATAGTTGAGAGAGGAGAGGGGCTGATCTGCCAAAAGCTCAAATAAATTTGATAATAAATAAATCAACTCAAATGACATCAAAAAGTGATGTATCTGGACACACGTCCACTGAGTTGATGGAGCTACACCCACTTAAACCAGCTTAAAATTTCTGCTAGCTGTGTAAGACCCAGGATACAGAGCACTGTGGTGCTGGTTCTACCCAGAAAAGAGCAACAGTAGGCATGTACAACACACCTAGTCTATCAATAGCATCTTGTTGGAAACTGAAACATGAATTATTAGCTAGCCTCGGGGTTCCAACAAGATACGGTTTTTTAATCCAGCCAACTCATCTCCTCTTCACTAACAAAACAAGCAGAAAATATCTCTTCACCATATCCAAGGCCAGACCCTTCCAGACATCCTGCCTTTCTTAAAATAACTGTTGCTGTACCCTGATTGAGGAATTTATCTTCTCCAGATCCTGTTACACGTTGTTCTGATGTAAGCCAATACAGAAACTTGTAATTTTCCATTACTTTTGTATATGAACCTGAGAGTAAGTGTGTGCACATGTCTGTGCCAACTAGTTAGTCTTCATAACAATTTTGTTTAGTTTGTGATACAAATGACAGAACAGTAGCTGAGTTCAGACAAATAAACAGACTTGAGAAAATCGAGAAAATGGAGAAAAAAATGGGAATGTAGAAAAGCCATACACTCAGATGTGAATTTTCTCCATGGATTCATTGAATTCTCCATGTCTGGCTGACAAGAGTACGAATTTACCGTAATAGTGGACATCCACATTCAACCAAGAGCTATTAGGGAATAGCAGAAAAAAAACCTGTTTCATTACTGATCACTTTTTTCTGGGGCCAGATTTAGGACTTATCAGTGCAGTTCTGAGTGTATGCATGCCATGTGGTTGTGCTTTGCAAGGAAAAGGAAAGCTATTACAGTGCAGAAACGGCACTACTTTGGAGTGTTTTGAGGTATGGCTGGTATTAATTGCTAATTGAGGTGCTTCTTACGAGTGATACTCAATATATTGCTCTTATATTTTTATTTTGATAAGAAATTTAAGTATTTTTACCTCCAAATTAATGAAGAAAGAAGCATGAAGAAGTAATGGAAATGTTTTTATTTTTCTGTTGCATTTATAGATTTTATTATGAATTTACATGATCTTACAGGTACATAGATAATGTAAGAGATTAAGATGAATAATTATTATTTTTGATTAATTTGGATATTAATATATACTTGTACATGATAGTGTCATTAATTAACGTTGATCTGGAAGTGAAAAATAAAATTATAAAACTAATCAGAAAATCTCTAAAATCTTTTAAGTTTTATTTGCTGGATTTAGTTTTTTTTTTTCCTTATCTTTTTTAGATATCACAGTTAAAAAATGTTTGAAAATCTGAATAGAGTAGATACAGCAAGATATAGCAATTCATTTCAATTATTACATTTTTTTCGAGTTCCAAACAGTGAAAATTTGTACTGGGAAATGTTATATTTACTAAAATTATTTGCTCTAAAATAATTACTTTCCTCAGTTGCTAACTCACGATTGCTGGAGGGGTTACTGTGTAAATACAGTTTACTCAATCTACAACTGTGTAATAACATTCAATCTGTTTCGCAGTTCTTACTTGAGAAGTCACTAATAAAAGCAAGCGTGCAGCTGCCTCAAATTTTACGATTTTCCAACAGCAAATTTAGCCCTCAGACTTTTCCCAAGCAAACAGGAGGTGTATCTATTCTCAAGGAATCAACAGACTAATACTAATGGATTTGAAAATACATCTGAATGGCTGTATTTGCTGTGACTCAAGGGGAATAAAACTTCCTTTGCAGCGCATTGGTCACTTGCTGTGTGCTGTCACTCACAGCTGTGCTGACTGAAAGCAGGAGAAGGATTCTGCTCGTTTCGTACACTATACATCACTTGCTTATTTAGCCTGAAGCAGCACTCCTTACCATCTGGGAGGCTGCATATGTCTAAGGTCAGTTAAGGGAATTCTGTTCCTTATTAATGAAAGCTGTTTTGAAATAAACTCACCATGTGTAAGAAAGAGAGTTAAGCGAGGCTATGAAATCTCAAAAGGGATTTTCACCCTTTTCTTCCATTCCAGAGGGAAAAAAGCATTTTGTAGAGACTTTGGTGCTCACTTCATTAACCCCAAATTAAGATCACACTTTGCTGTATAGGTGAAAAACTGTATCTTCAAGTGACGTACATTATGGAGCAACTCAGCACTCTCCAGATTTAATTCTGACAGACAAGAGCAGGTGAATGCCATGTAGCGTAACCTTGGAAAGATGACCCCAGACGACTATTAATTTACATTTGATAGTTGTAAGATAAAGTAAGGGTTAATTAAGGAACGTCTTGAAGGGGCACAGGATGTTCAGGTGAAAGGTGGAGCAAGGAATGGGCTGACGCAGAAATAGGCCAGCTGCTTTATGTTATTATTTTATTTTTTCCTAAGACTTTCATGTGATTGTAAAGCTCTACAGTAAAATACGCTCTGTGATAACCTGAGTGTAATGTTACCTTCCAACACCAGTGAATTAAATGGTGAGTGGCTGAGGTTCTTCTTTCCCATGGTATTCTGTGAGAGTGTTTATCTGTTAGGTTAGGGCAGTGCCATGTTGACTGAGCACAAAGCAGACACATTTTGATGTATTTTTTAGCATGAAACTTTGAAAAAATTATTTTTGACTGTAAACAGGCTTGAAGAATTGGACAGGAAAAACAACAACAAAAAAAGCCTTTAATATCTTTTTTTCTTCCATTCCTTTTCTGATAATTCTTTTCTGCCAGAAACCATCTATGACTCTCAGTACCAGAGCAAAAAAGAAATGTTCTTTCTTAGTAGGAATATTGCTGATGCAACTTCTCTCTTGTGCATCGTATCTGCTCATCTGTTTTGCTGTTAGCAGTAATAGCACCTGCAGATGATCTGTTACATCATCAAAAGCGTATACTGGGAGGGGAAGAACACACTCTCTTTGCTTTGATCCGGTCTATTTTTTTGCAAAGGAATTTTTAAATTAGAAAGAATGTAAAAAGGCAGTAAGCTGTGATGCAGAAGATACATTTCTATGAGCAGTGTTTTTTGGCTGTATGGTTTTATTTTGTTCTGTTGAGAATCAGTAATAAATGCACCTTCCCAGGAAGTGGGAAAGACTTTGTTCTTATTAGGCAGTGACTTGGATGTCTCCTTTCTTGAAAGCAAGCCTAAGGCCTGCTAGAATGTGATTTCAGCCTTTCTGAGAAACATCTTCTTCAGTTTCTCATTTGTTCTCAGGCACTGCAGCCCTCCACACTGCACCATCTGGACTGCAGATGCTGATTCACTTCACTGGAAGAGATACTCTTGCTGTTACAGGCAGAACCCTCTTGGTCTTCTTTAAGTGCATCTGCCAACTGACATTACTGGCCATGTATTTCTCTCTGGTGGAACTTCCTAATCCATCTAGTAAGATCAACTCACTGGTTAGCACAATCATGTTTTTCTATCTGTGATATCAGAACAGGCACAGTGGGTTTTTGCACCAGAAAATCTTCCTTCCCTGGGGATTTTTTGAAAGCCTGAAGAATTATTCAAAAACACCTGAATCACAGTCATAGCGAAGTTTGTAATTATACCTCCTCTCATTTAAAACTCCATCCTTCCACACACGCTTTGTTAAGAAAATCACACTGCTATCTCAGCCCATAGGTCAGAAGCAGTGCTCTGTTCTATTGTGTTTTCTCCTTCCCTGCCTTGCATCCTCAAGATCCACTAATTGCTGTGACATTTACTCCACACCTGGCCTCATGTATGTAGGTAATCTTTACTCTCTCTTTCTGACACTGTTGACTTTCCTTTGTCAAAGTTTGGTGCTGAAACTCAATTCAGGTATTTACATGAAGGTTTTCAGAATCTCCAGTGTCTGTCGGGCACCCAAACCAGACACTGTCTTGGCCTGTGCCTGCAAAACATTTGGAGGAGTATGAACATCAGCACTTCGTCAGATCCTAAGCTATCTGGATTTTCTTCTTCCCTGGGAGATGGTGAGCAATACCACTGTCTTCACTTATGCTGAGTACTGAACGCAAAATATTGCATGTACATCAGGTTGACCAGCGTTTTCCTATGTCGTTGTACTCCACAGCAAACAGTACTTGGTACTGAAGCATTACAGATCCCCAGCAGCTCATGCAAGAAGCAAACCATATATACTTTATATATATATATATTATATATATATATATACAGTCCTTAGGTGTCTTCACATTTGCTGTAATAAGGTAATTGGGAAACTTCACAGCCATAAGAATTTGTCATATAAGTGACAGAACCTCCCTACAAGCCAACAATGTGGAATTTTATGGGACCGTATTTTTCTAGCATTCCTTTGTCATCTCTAACTCATGAACAACAAATACTAAGTGACACAGTTTGGTAAAATCCCTTAATGGGATTGTGTCTTCCTACCTTTAAACGGCTGCTGTAGTAACAGACAAATATTAAAACTTGCTTATTAATTCAGGGCCTGGATCTAGTGGATGCCTTTGCATGAGCTACTGGTACAAAGTCATGTTCTTGTTTTGTTTTTGGTTATTTTGGACTTATTCAGAGATTTAAGGATGTCTTCCTTGCATTTTTAAATAAATAAATAACACATACATGTAACAAAAAATCAGTCTCCAAACTACATTTCTTCTGCATGTTACAGAATTGACGTCTGGGACAGTCTTCAAGTCAGTTTGGGGATAAAAATATGAATGTTAACGTGGAAGTTTCGCATCTAATGAAAAGGATTGCATGATGTATTTGCTTGTGTCATCCTGGGGATGAAAAACCCCTTCTAGTCTTATGCTTATCAAACAAGAAAAGGAAAAATGCTTTTGGTTGCAGTTAACCATTGTATCTAGATACTTCAACAGGAGTCTCTTTCATGCAGGAATATGTAGGGATAGCTTCTGAAATGTCTGTCCAAAAAAGCCAGGCTTCATGCAACACATTCCAACGCACGGGATCTTGGTCACATCTGAGGAGAACTGTCCTCATGGAAGTGAACAAAACACATGGGCATTTGGTTCACATTTGGTGTGCAGGTGAGCAAATCTCTGTGGGTCTCTGTCAGTGATTTTGGGCAAAAATATGTGGTTTTACAGTCACAGATCTTCCCTCTGTGCCTGGATGCAGAGAGAGAAGTAGTATGATGTGTACCCTGCACAGGCTTCAGGCATGGCCTCCCCACCAGGCACAGGGAAGTGCTGCTGAGAGCAGCACAGCAGGCCGCCCTGCACACCACTGTCTGCCAGGATAACAGGAATTTTCCTTGTATGTTGTTTTGCGGACAGAACACTTCATCTGTGTATCAGGTTTGATCATTTGATATTAAATCCATGGAAGAATCAAGAGTGAAATTTAAGTCTTACCTAGAAGTTATGGAAACAGAGGTAGCACAGGGACTACTGTTTCCATTTGTTCTAACATCCCCATTATACGAGTGAGGATTAGCACAGTGCATTTTTAGCCAGTAATGAAAAGTCTCAGAACTTTTGGTATCATACAGTCAGTTGTTCGTTCAGCTTCTACAGAGAAATACATTGACGTTTTTGGTCTTTTTTTCTTCTTTCTTCTTGTTTTTCTCTTCTTTCTTTTGCATAATGTCTTTGATCTTTAGATCTTTAATTCTTTATTAATAGGATTAAAAACCTGACAAACTCTTAAAGCTGGTGATAGATTTCTAGGTTTTATTAAGTATAGCCAGAGAAATAAATCCAGTGGTAAAGAAGAATATCACCTAAGACTTTGTGGATGTAAGTGCTCAAAGTAATTGTCCTGCAGATAACTTAAAACAATGCTCTCTTAGTATGTTAAATTCATCTTGCAATGGATAAACTGCAGTAAATCCAACAGAAAAGATGGGGGAAATGTTAGTCTTTTTGCCAGCAGTATATTTATAGAGGAACTCTAGGTGAGTGAGAAAAGCAATGTGTTTGCAGGAATAAGAAAAGACATCACCACCATGTCCTTTAACTTAAAAATAATATTTTCTTTCACGATTGTTTACTTGGATGATAAGCATTGGAATTAGTGGTTAAATTATCAGTGCTTTTCACTATTTCAGAGTTCATTTTTTTCATGCTTAAAATTCCAACTATTATGAATCTTTAAAAGAACAAACAACAACAAAAAAAGCGTATCTAAAAAAAATTTGAAACATCTTAAAATTTCTGGAAAGGTGTGAAATAATAGAATAATTTTGAAAATTGTACTTATTCATAGTTTTAAAGTTTATTCTCATTCATAAGCTCCTTCTTTCCTATCTCAGAGTAACAAAAATTTAAGCATGTATGAAAAGGATTAAGCTGAGTATGAAGTGAATGTATGAATATGAATATAAAAAATATGTAGGTTTAAAAATGTAAATATATATATATAAACTTTAGGCACAGAAAATAAATAAGAAATAGAAAAAGTTATTTCAATACAGAGAAAAAATACATCGATCAAAACATGTATGTAACATCCAAAGAAATAAAGTCACTTAATAAGGGCTAGAAATATATTGTTTGGTGAAAATAAAAAAAAAAGTTTAAAAATTATAATTGTCAAACTTTTGCATCATAGAATAAATGTATTTACTGCTAGCTTTCCACTTGAAATTTGTCTCCAAAGCATGCAGAAGGACAAGTGATTAGATTCAATAACAAGTGAATTAGGAAAGCCTTGGAATGTCATGTGTTTTTCATTTGTATAAGGTAGATGTTGACAAACACTGCAATAATAAAAACCGACTCAAAGGAAATGAGACATCTTTTTAGGTGGAAAAAGATAAAGGAAAAAGAAATTTTGTTGCATAACAGAAATGAGAGCTTTTAAAATCCTTCTTGGAAAGCAAACATGTTCTTCCATTTTCTCTGTAACTTTGTCAAATGTGTGAAACATGCTTGATGCCTAGTGAGGCTGAGTCCTGCTGCCTGCTGCTGAGGCTAGGGAACTGTGGCAACCTGTGCATCCCTTAATATCATGTAACAGATGAAAGTAATTAAAGCAGCACAGAATTATGGGGTGGTAGAAAATAATGAAGACAGCAATATGTGCTACTGTGTTAGGTGTGGATTCTTGAAGGAGAGTGAAGGAGAAACCAGGACAATCAGTGGTTATTGATCCAGTGATAGGATGCCTCAAGGACTCTACTTGTCCTGTGGGAACTGCAGCAGAGCAGCAATACACTGTCCAGCCTTCACAAGAGAAGCATATCTAGAGAGGTCAGTGAGCTCAAACAAGCTTTTGCTGCTTGATCTTACTCTCTGTGGTGCTATTCATCTAGTTCTTTAATTGTCTGTAACATTAATTTTACTTCCTGAAACAAATGATAGCTTTACCATTTCCAGCTGAGCAGTCCATCCATTGTCCCAGCATGGGCATCTGCTGTCCACACCTTCCATATGGACACACTCCACGTCTTTCCTGTGCTGGAGACCTCAGGCCTGGACTCAGTACTCCAGATGAGTCCTCATGAGGGCAGAGCAGAAGGGAACAATCACCTCCCTTGCCCTGCTGACCATCCCTCCTTTGATGCAGCCCAGAATACCATTGGCTTTCCAGGCTGCAAGCACACATTGCTGGCTCATGTGAAGTTTTTCATCAAACAGAATCCGTAAGTCATCTGCAAGGCTTCTTGCAATCCAGTTTCTGCTCAGCCTATACTTGTCCATAGGGTTGCCTTGGCCCAGGTGCAGAACCTTGCACTTGGCCTTGTTGCACTTTATGAGGTTTACATAGGCTTACCTTGTCTTGTTCGGCTGAGTGAAGTTTTGCCACTTTTGGTAAATAAGATATTTTGGCATCTGTCATCTGAATGAGTTCTTTTTTCAGGAGTTAAAAGTGAACCTGGTAACCATCTAAAAGACCTAGATCTTAGTTGAAGAAGTAGGGCTTTGCAGGGAAGGCAGGTAATTTTTATAATACTTGCTACACCAGCAGACCATCTGCAGCATTGTTACTGAGCTATGGGTAGAGAAAGATTAATGTGGAAGCCCTGAGTAACACCCTTTAGTGAGGTGTCAGACTTTCAGGTTCATACACTTCGGCATTTGGTTATTTGTCCAGCTTTCTTGGAACAGAGCTGCTGAGAGTGTCTGAAACTGGAGGAGATGGTGAAAGGCAGCATTCATTAGGCGTGCTGTATATTCATCCCCGTTAGCTTTACAGGGGGATAAAGTATCGGTAAGATGAGCTTTCGGATTGCAAGCTGACAGTTTTTCACGCAGGCAGAAGTCTGATACGACAATTCCCCAAAGCACGTGGAGGTCCAGGGGCCATGAGGAGGTTGAGAAGCCAGACTGGGTACAGCCGACTGTCCCAAGTACATCAGCAAGGTGCTGGATTTGCCTGTCAAGATTTTCTGGTTCTTCCTCTGCTGCTTTATTTGCCTACATATATTTAAAAGAAACTATTTTTAAACAAAGCAAATAGGACCACTTTTCTTGACGTGCTGTGAGGGCAAATATATTGTTTCTATTAATGCTTAGGAGCTGCAGCTCTGGGCCTGGATTCGGCTGCGCACCAGACAAACAAACAGTTCCCACCCTGTCCAGATGATGAGAGAATGGAAAGATTACGACAAATGGAGAAGGACAAGCAGGCATTGAGTCAGTGCTGGATAGCATCACACACTATGGTCTGAGCCTATCTCCCCCTATTTAGTGAATGAAAAACTGAGATTTTTAATGACATTTTCTTGTGAAGGCATTCAACCATTCACTTGAACAGAAACATTTTGTACTTCCGTGAGGTTGTCATGGTAATGCCCTGATCCATTTAATTTATCAGCATTCGGTGTAAATAAAGGTAATACAAGAACAATGTCACTTGACGGAAATAGCAAATATGGCAAAATAGATCATACTAATCCCAGCCCATATGATTCCTCTGTGCTGTACATCAGAAAGACTGAAATTGCTCATTAACTGTGTGAGGAGCTGTAGGCTGGAGGGAAATGGCCATTGGGCATGTTCTCGTCTGACACTCCCTGTATTTGAACAAGGACTTTTGGGAAAATATGTGGTTACTATGTAAAATCACAGTTGTCTAGAAATGTTAGTGTTATAGGAATGGCCTTCTGCTAAAATTAATGCAGGCAATATGTCTAAGGATTTGCAGGAGGACTGATTCAGCATCACTATGTGTGAATTATTGTGGTTTGGCTAATGACTAGTGGCTATCTCAGCTGCCCTTTGCTGCGCCTCTAGATGCAGCATCCAGCACCAAGCCTCAGACCATGGTGTACAGCTGGCCAATGGGCCAGGACCTTTGAGGTCAGCCAAAGGCAGCTCTGAGGTGCAAATCTGGCACAAACAGGTTTAAATTTGTGAGACTAGGCACACATTAACAGCCCACAAATCAAAAATCTTGAACACTACTGCTGCACACCTCATGAACTGTTCAGGTGGACTGCAAGGGTGGGCTTTCAGCACAGCTGCCAGCTGCATTTTGGAGCAGCTAAAGCTCTCCCATGTGGTCTGTAGGTCAGTAGTGGTTGCTTGGAGTTGCAAGTACCTTTAAATGGAGCCTAGACCTGCGGACTTCTTGTAATGTGCTTCCTCCTTCCTTTTCTCTGAGATTTACTCAGTGCTTTTACTAGCTATTTGAATGTAATTACCTGGTAAATAAATGCTAGAGTAATGACTACAAACTCCCCCCCACTTCTTTTTTCCCTCCTTCTTACCCAGTGTTGTTTATGAGCTCTCAGCTGCTCCTGTGTTTTTTCTGGCTGTTGTTGACATCATTGACTGTTCTTCCTCTACATCCATGGCAGGATGTAAACCAATCAAAATGTAAAAAGTGCTTTAAATTATTTTCAGAGTGCTTTATTTACTGATTTTAAGGTATTTCCTTTGAAACACACACAAATAGATGAAATTAAGAGCTAACAAGGTGATCCTCTCACAGAACAGCTCTGCTGGTTTGGAAGACTTTTGGTCATTTTCCTTGATCTCATTACTCAGTCAAAGGAGAAAAAGTAGCTCCAGAAACAAACTTCATATTTTGTCTTTGTTGTCCCTCTGTACTTATTTTGCAATCCTGTTAGTAATATGTTTTTCTGTGTAGGCCAAGTGCTGTAACAAACTTTGGTGTATAATATGGCAAGATTTTCCCTATCCTATATTTAAATGAGATTAAGAGCAATGGCTATTATCTGGTCTAGATTAGAATGTACAGCAATGCTTGTTAACCAACACCTGCTAAAGCATGACCAAACCTCTCAATATGACTGCATTCACCCATGTGAATAGGCTGTGCTTTTGGAATTAAAAGGTGTTGAAATTAAAACTAAAGCAGAACGTGAAGCCTGAATGAAGAAAGATAAGTAAATGAGCTCTGGAACGGGCTTTTAAAGTTCTGTGCTCTGGGAAGCTCTCTACATGTCCTTGATGCCTCAAAAAAAGCTGCAAAATTTCCTTGCCTTTGTTCCCTCTGCTCTCCCTCCATTTTTCTTTTTTTCTTTTTTTTTTTTTTTGACTAAAGAAAAACTGCTTTTTTTTTTTAATGTCAATTTTAAAGGATTGGGCAAGACATTTTAAGCTGTGCTCTCAGTAGTCTCCTGAGAAACAGCTTTCAAGATCATGAAACTAGTGAAGAACCTCCCCTACTCGTCATTAAGCCTCTATGCTTGCCTTTCAGATTTCGAAAATGACTCTCCCTGTGCCTGGGATTTGTGGGAAGAAGCTTCACTGCACAAGTTCCAGAAGACAAATAAAGTCTCTGTTACAAACCCCCTCCCGAATGCGGTCCTGCCTGTCACTCGTTTATAATTTCTTTTGTTGGCAAACAAAAGAGATAAAAACAAGGCAGCCTTCGCCCAGCAACTGTTCTGTGCAAAGGGCCCTGCGAGATGGGAGGAGGTTTGTTGTGACTAATGCAAGCTGATAGCCCTTGCACGGGGATGTCAGAGCCCGCGGCTGTGCGAGCCCCGCTGCTTCCAGCAGGCCTTTGGAAAGAAAGCAGCACTGGGTCATGGAAATCTGCTTATATTCTTTCTCTGGGAGAGAAAACATGCACTGGCATTAATGAGCATGGAAAAATTCCGTAATGGTGTCCATGTGTATTTCAAACGGAGGGATCGGGGCTGAAGATAATCAACCATTTTCTCTTTTTTTTTTTTGAGTGGAAGGCAGCTGGTTAATAAACAAATATGCAGACAGAAGAGCTTTTGTGTTAGGATGTAGAGGGTCTAGAGGGAGGTGTCCCTGCCTGTAGCAGGGGGGTTGGAACTAGATGATCCTGAAGGTCCCTTCCAACCCAAACCATTCTATGATTCTATGTACAGGGCCCTCAGTGGCACTGCACACTAGAAGAGTCTAAAATATTGTTTTTTAAGACCATTATATATTTATCACCATTTCCATTTTAGTCCTAACTTTTTCTATGATTTGCCTCTGATATTCCTTCTAGAACACTTTTAGAGAAAATATACAGAATATATTGTTTCTCAGAAAAGAGCTTATAATGCGACACGTAAACCATTACCAAATATATTTCCTTCTGAATATTATATTGAATATTATTCAAATATATTATATTTTTCTGAATGATCTCTCCATTAGATGCTCCCCGCATTTTTCAGGTCCTTTGTGCCAGTTTGTTTTGATCACAGTCCAGAGATTCCTGGCTAGGAAAGAAGAAGGATGTTTTTCTCTGCTCTAACCCCTCCCCACTCCTCCTCCTTCAGTTTTCAGATGACAAATGTGATTACACTGTCCTAAGGAGAGAGCTTTTTGCTGTGCTACCACAAGTAGCTGACAGCCCCACGGGGTGGTAAGAAGCAGGATCAACCAGGATTCAGCATGGACCATCATCTCACTAGGTTTTATGATGCCACAGAACCAACCAGGATCCCTGCTTAACAGCAAAGATGATGGTGAGAAGATGAAGACAACAAAACTCAGCCTGGAAGCTGCTGTTCCTGCTGTGAGCAGGCAGGAAGTCTGCAGGTTTCCTCCAAGGCAAGGGGCCTCTAAAATCCTTCCATGATGAAACACTCCAATGGCAATCTGAGGCCCAATCCCTAACACCCTGCAAGTACAATTTAGAGGAAAGGTGGTTGTGTGAGGTGGAGGCAGGGAAAGAGGAAGCTCCAGAAGATACCAGGGGTGGCTGACAGCGATTGAGGCTTGGCCACCATTTTGTAATATCCTCAGAAAGACACAGAGAAGGAGTGGAAGCAGTTGGAACCAGGCCTACCATCCTCTCTGTTCCCATGGTGAGAGAATGTGTTGCCACTGCGTCATGCCTGCGGCTGTTGCTGTGTCTCAAGTATGCAGCACCTGTGATTCCCTCATACAGGAATTCTGGTCGTGTTAAAATGGCTGAAATGTCTCCAAAACCAGGACTTTTGGTGTTTGGCATTCAAATGTATTTCTCTAAATGCACGTGAAATGACTATACAAATGAAATCTGCAGCGAAAATGGTGACTATTTGGAAAATGTATAAAAACAATACATTAACTCCCCAGTAAGTCAAACCAGCATCTTTTCATGTACTCAATTCCTTTAAAACATATGCAGGTCACTCCAAAAGTAACGCCTCCTATTTATTTCCATGGAAACTACAACACATGCAAAGAGCACAATAACACTGATAGAGCAAATTTTCAGCAACAAAACATTATTTTTCAGCATCGTCACCACTATTAGCTATTCATTTTCACCAGCAATGAACAAGAGCCTGCATGCTAAAGTCATAAAAATCTGCACCAGCAGAGGTGACCCACTGTTTCAAAGCTGTTATGATGGTGTCATTGCTAGGAAGATGCTGCCCATACAGTCCATCTTTCATCAGCTCAAACAGGTGGAAGTTATAAAGTGCCAAATCTGAACTATACAGTAGGTATGGTAAGACAGTCCAGCCATGACTGGCAATGTGTTCCACGGTCTTCAAACTGGTATGGGGCCTGATATTATGTTGCAAGAGAAAGACTGACCTTCTCTGGTCTGGCTCTAGATGTTTAAGTCTTCAGCTTAGTCAGCGTGATGATGCAGAGGTCAGAGTTAATGGTTTGCCCAGGTTCCAGGAAATCCACAAGGATCGCCGCTTTCCTATCCCAAAAGACAGTGCACATCACTCTACCTGCTGAGGGCTGCATCTTGAACGTTTTCTTTGGTGGGGAATTCAAATGTCACCATTCCATGGACTGCCATTTTGACTCTGGCTCAGAGTGGTGATACCATGTCTCATTGTAAGTAATGATGTGATCCAAGAAACTGTCACCTTCAGCCTCCTATTTGTTCAATTGAGCCTGACAAACTTGCATATGGTGTTCTTTCTGTGCCTGTGTGAGCACTCATGGGATTCACCTGGCACAAACCTTATGATATTGTAACACTGCCACCACTTCCAGTGCATTGAAGCCAATATTCAGCTCTGTACACTCCGTTACCTGGTCGTAATCTTCCAGTTCATGTGGATGAGCTGATCAAGACGCTCTTCATTTCTTACTGTGATAGCTGTGCATGCCCACCTGGAATGTGGCTTATCTCACAGCCACCACTACTGAAACATACCACCCACCACCTCACTGTGCTCACATCCACTGTTTGGTCTCCATAAATGTTTAGCAAGCATTGATGAATGTCAATGGGTGCAATGTTTTTCCACATGGAGGAATTCAATGGCACACCTTTGCTTTATCCGCATTTCCATGTCAGATGCCATTTTGTCACACTGCCCCTCTGCTGCCATCTGTCGCACGGCAACAAAATACTTGATATTGGTGGTAAGGTTCAGGTTCTATCGTTATACCACCACCATCTGCTTCTGATGTTGTGGACTGACATAATAAAATAGGAGGCATTACTTTCAGAGCAGCCCCTGTAAAAATGCCATTTTTGGAGGAATTTTCTCACAGCTGTAGGTAAAATCATATGAAGAGGGAGGTTCTCCATACTTTCAGAAATAGATCTGTAGTGATACAACAAAGATAAGTTCAGTGAATTTTGGATTTACAGTTTTTGCTTCTTTCCTCACTGCCTTTGCTATTCAGAACTCTCCATCATTGTGCCTGAAGCAAGCAGCCCCATGCCTCTCAGGGCTTGCCCTCATCTCCACAAGAGAAGTTGAGCTGAAGAACTTTTCAGAAGTTGTATTCAGAATTGTCAGTGAAGAAGTTAGCTCACAGGCAAGAAAAAAGTGAAGTGATTGTGCAGTGTGTCATGCCATGGGAGCTATCACCTGAGCCAAAGCCCAGCGCTGCAGGCTGTTCGCAGTGTGGGGTGGGAGCTGGAGCAGGAGGCTGGTGGTGGTACTCTGACAGAGCACTGTGGGGATGTTCCGGATGAAATCACCCATCCCAAGCTTTACGTATGTAAATATTCATTTTTCTCTTTTAACCCTGACAAAAAGGAAGCACAAAAAGTAGCAGAAATGATGATGTGAGGCCAGAAGACATGCATGGGTGCAACTGTGCAGATAAAGATTATGCAAAGAGCAACACATTCCAGTTACAATTCAGCAATGTTTGAGCTTATCTTTCTAATTCACAGTAGAAGAATGAGTCTTATCTTAAGCAAACTGAGCTAGACCATTACTAATCATAAAGGGATTTTTCAATTTGATGAAATTTATCTGGCCCTAGTGGTTATTGCTATAGTACAAAAGAAAAAAAAAAACAAAACCTCCTGCTATCAGCTCATGTCTGTGATGAATAACTAGTTTCCTATATTTTCTTTAAAAAAAAAGTTTCGAGTTGCCTGTACTATTGCCTATACTGATTATTTTTTAGATTTTGGTGTTTTGGAAAGGAATTACTTACCAGATATTTATCAAATGTATTTTGGTAAGAGTGCATATCTTACACATGCTAAAAATGAAAGTAATTCCAACTGACTGTTATAGAATTATTGTTACCATACTGAAAATGCCACTGTGACAGAATAACAAATTCTGGAATAATGAGCCACAGACATCTGTTGGTTTCTGAAGTGTTACCATTCTTTCACTGCTGTGTATGATTCTTATTTTTTTTCTGTACCATTTTTAGGTTGTTTTTGTACCATATGGGCATCTTTTGATATTTGGGAAAAACTTAGAATGGAGTCACTGTGATGTACAAACTCTGAACTGAGGTGAATTCTTTTTTCTAGTTTTGCTCCAAATTTGCAGGGAGCATGGTCCATGCCTGCAGCAAGGGAAGAGAAACTGGGCAATGTGTTTGTTTATATTATAGAATGTGCTGCCTGCTGTTGTACCCCTATTAAGCTGTTTAATACCTCCTCCAATTTTCATCTTTCCTTCCTCTCTCCTCCATCGTGTCCTTGGCATGTGCTGCATGGGCAGGTTTGTATGATGGCTCGGTTATTGTCACCAGTGTTGCATGATCTGCATCATCTGATTACAGCTAAATGTTCCCCAAGATGAGAAATCGCAATGTCCAAGAGTGACTGAGAAGTCAGTTTGACTGTTCCTAATACCCTGTGCAATCTTTTGGTTAAATTTAGTTTATTTTTCTAGAATGTACAGGATTAATATTCAGAAAGACATTTTTTCCTAAATGGTAACTCTAAGTAGAAAACACTGTCTTTTTTATCCCCTCCCCACAGAACTAGGCTGCTAGCATGCTGATTTATTACACTCAGATCATCAGTGTTTTCCATCTCTCTGATGGAATCAAATTCCACTGGAGCACATGTACTGTGAAGTATACAGCATTATTCCTACAACGTGTATCTTCAGGCATTAGGGAAGTACTGATTCTGAAACAAAACCAAGTGTAAGCCCCCACTGTGAATGTGGAGGAAGCCAAGCATGTTTCTGCTGAACTGACAAGCTTGGGAAGTCAGGAGACAGCTTAATTGAACAATTGGTTCATCGACTGGATGAAGTCTTAAGTTACATGAATGACAAAACTATCAATTATTAAAAAAAAACACAAGGTATTTCTTGTAGCAGAAGCAGCATGTAGTAATTAAGGGTTGGGCTGTCTTGCTTTCACAGCTGAAGAGAAGGACGAGACTCTGGTTCCAACCGACGCAGCATGAATTAATTGTACTTTCTCATAATGCAGCTCTAGAAATGCTTCACATCTTACATTTCACTTCATGTTTTTCCTTGGTTGTAAGCAACAGTTTGAAAAGAATGGCTGTCTTACACCAGATAGAAAACAGATCTTATTCCTCCCCTCCATCCCCCTTTCCCCTCTGTGGTAATTGTTCTGCTTTACATTATTTTCCTCTGTTTGCAGGCAGGTTGCTAGTGAACAGACCAGATAAGCAGAGTGAGAAGGCAGCAGCTGCAGCTCAGCATCCCCACTGTAACAAGAGGGATGCCACCTATTTGGTTTCTATATGCTGCCTTTAAATACAACACTCCCAGAAAAATCCAGGAAACAAAAGTGTGGGAAGGTGCTGAGAAGGAAGTGGGAAGCTTGTATCTGCTTACAGCTCTGCCCTGACCCTCTGACCTTCTGCAAGTCACTGCCATGCTCTGCCCTCCTGCACGTGCCTTTGTCCTTAGCTCTGCTCTGACAGCTCTAACAGTAACCTGAGAGATGTCCCAAGCAAAAGGAGAACCTTACTTCCAAGCCATGGGTTTATCTTTGTTCCTTCTTATCTACTTAAGCTTATCTACTATCTACTCAGTGCTACAGCTAGCTGTTTCCAAGGGTGACTGGAAATCTCTTTATTCTGTTTGTCTCCTGATTTATGCTGCTCAAGGGGCCCCCAGTGGGTCTATTACATGTTTTTTTTTCCCCCTGATTTTTGGATCTCTTTGAAATTTCTTAGCGTTGGGTACAACTTCATAGATAGAACTCTACTGCAGATGATATGCTTTGTCTGGTCATCTTTGAGCCTCGAGGTGTCAGTGGACAGAAAGTTAAATAATCCATTTCTGTTTGGTGAGTTCTCAGCCTCGTTAATGCTACGAACCCCAAGGTATGGGAAATTCCAACACTTTTCTCTTTAAATCTCATCACAGAGACAAGGAGAGCTCTCTCTTATCCCTCCATGTCCTCTGTGTTCTGGCGATTATATCAAAACAGTGGCATTTGCAAGTTTTAAAATGTAAATGAGACAGAGTGGTTTTATTTTTGTGGGATTCTTTTTTTTTTTTTTTTCTGAACAGCAAAGCCCTTGGAACAGACAGCAAACCCCATGCCTGCTTCCTGCTATTTTATTCTTCAAAGTTTCAAAGTTTCACCGGTCATAAGGGATTTAGGTGATAGACAAGCAAAGCAAAGATTGCACTACATATCTATCAGTTTGCTACCAATTAACTTTTGATCCTCTCTTTGCTCAAAAACACATTTTAAATTTGAGACATGGTGATCCTGCATACAATCAGTTTATACAGTGAAGGGAGCTCACTGATGGGACATCAGCAGGACCTCATGTAGATTCTTAAATTTATGAGGAAATGGACAGAATAGCAGTGGGAATATTTGCTAATGATACAAAATTACACAGAACAGTCTTTAAAAATTGTAATTAAGAGCTGCAGCAAGATCCTACAATAATGAATAAAAAAGGCAGATGAAATTCAGTGCTGCTGAGGGCAAAATATGCATGTGGGGAAAAAGAAGTTCAGGTATGTCCAAGCACTGAATTTTCATAGCCTACCAGCATGAGATTTCTGGGGAACTGCTGCAGTCTCACACAGAGACAGCTCAGGATGTAGCAGCGCCACAAGGTGTACACTCATTAATAATCTTGGAAGCACTACTGGGAGACAGGTTGGTTCTCATTATCTGGGTTATTAAGTCACAGAACTCTGCTTTGCAACATGGAGGATGTAAATAATGTGCAAATTATTTGTGCGTAGTTAAGGTCAGGGGATCTGAAGTGAAAGGAAAGAAAGAAAACTTTACCGTCTTTCTCCTTTGAAATGTTACTAGAAATCTAACCTCTCTAACACAATGAATGTGAGATCTCCATTAGACATCATTTTATTTCAGTGTTTCGAAATACAGAAAAAGAATGTCTGTTTGGAATAAAGAGGCAGGAGCTTTTGTTATTAGAAGTAAATAAAAGTCTTTCTTAAGAAATACTGCACTCCTAAGAAAAAGAAAATAAAAGTAAATTTAAAAAAAGGGGAAAAAGAAAGGGAAAAAGGGAAAGAACAAGGGGAAAAGAGAAAGAAAAAGAGAAAAAGAGAATGAAAAAGAAAGAAAAAGAAAGGTACACAGAGAAAGAAAAAGTACTTTAAAACACTGAGCTCAGTTGTGAAACTGCTTTGTTTTTTGCTGAGCTTACTGACATCTGTGAGAGTGCTGTTTCAGCCTTAAAAACAATAAGGCAATGAGGTTAAGAATTAATACAATATTTGGCATTTTAACCATTGGTAGGAAGCTACGAGACATGAACACAATGCTTTGGGAAATGAGAGCTGAATTCAGGATGTACTCCTCATTGTTTACGCCAGAATTGCGCGGGTCTGACAGTAAAGCATGAACTGAGACACTCTTTCCACTTTCTTTTAGAAGCTTATTAAGTGTTCTCTTCAGCTGATTAAATTAGTTTCCTTTCAGATGTACAGCCTGCAAGCTAAAAGTCTGTGTTTAGGTTATAGAACTTCCATCCCAAGACATTCAAAATGCATGAATCAGAACACGAAAATCATGACATTTTGAAATACAGTAAAACCCTGGATTTTCTCACTTCCTGGATTTCTTTGAGCTTGAAAATGCCACGTTTTCTTTCTCTTCTTTATAACCACAAGAGACAAACGTTTTACTGATTTACTTACTTATTTTTAATGGAACTGTGCGGCTTCAGGAGTTGAAGTCTCATTTTCTAGTCCTGGCAGACACAAATGAAATAGCGGTGAATATGAAATTACCCAGGACTTGTAACAGGAAAATGAGAGCTGACAGTTGGATGGTTGGCATTTAGGTAGTGTAAAAAGAACAGAGCCCAGAGCCTTCCTTCCTCTCAGGGCTGCATCTGTGAGGTTGGTATGGGGCTTGGCAGCTGGATTGCTCCAGCCAAAGTGCAATACCAAGCTCCCAAAGACCACTGGGTGCTCTGAGAGAGGCCATGACCGCAGCATGCTGTCCAGTCTTTCACCTATAGGCTTCTCCTAAAAGTTCATATTTAACTCCAGAAAATTGTGCCCACTCAACGCAATTAGAATATAATGAAAAACAATGGGTTTGTGCTTTGAGAAATCTCCTTTCCCTATGGAGTTCAACTGCTTAACACCTTCTTTCTACATTCCTAGAGTCACTCTATGTAATGCAAAAATAAAAGCACTTAATAAAATACCGCTGATGTTTGTCTCCTATTTGAAATGAAAATACTGTGTAGGAAGAAAGGGATAGAGATGCTGAAGATACAAAGTCTCAGTCATGCCCAAATGAAACCTGATGGTTGTAATCAATGCGGATCTCACGACACTGCTCCCAAAATGGAGGGTAAACATTTTTCTGTAAGCAACATCAATGTTATTTGCACAGAAGTTTTAACTTAATATGGCATTCTTTACTTTCTGACAGAAGCTGTTATGTAGGATGCTGTGAGCTTTCAAGCTGTTGATGCATTTCTCTCTGGACGTGGGTGTATTTAAGTGATAGGCATACGGGATAGACAGACAAAGACAGAAATCAGATAAATCCCCATGCTGGAGCCTTCCTGCATACCCACACTGCAGACACACTGTCCCCACGCAGTGCAGCAGGTCGCTGCTCTCTCTACCTAGCCTACCCACAGCGTAGCATCCAACCTCACCAACGCACAGTGCAGAGCTACACAGCATCAACGTCCTGGCACAGCAAATCTGCTGCTTTCACGTTCAGACAGTGCCCAAGAAATGAATTTATCACCAGCTTTGCTAACTGGCATCAGCAAAGTCACTTCTTTTGCTGAGAATTTATATTTTCTAGGCCTGTCTTTGGTAGTATGATTTTTTAGTAAGATACAGTGCAGTCTCAAAATAAAGTGCTTCGTCAGAGCCGTACATTTCTACTCTCCTCACAAGTGGGATCTTCTAAAACAGAAATTAACCTCTATTTACTTCCAGAATACAAACCCCTTCCACAGTCCCCCCTACTAGACAAGCATCCTAGAGAAGGCACAAGTGCACCCCAGCAGCGTGAGCACAACCACCAACTTGTTTCACCACAGTCCCTCCACAGTCATGCTGGAAACTGCATTGCTGGATTGAATCTGCAGGCACACAACAGTGCTCCTGCTTTTCTAGCCCTGTGCTCAGGCTTACAGGTCACTGCAGTGCTCGGGTTCCTGGTTCTTGGCTGGAATGACTGGGAGGCTCACCTAATGGGTCATCTTGAAGTAATCCAAAGACAGCATCCACCAAGCCAGAAAGAATAGAGTGAATGTTGTTAGGAAAAGTAAATCAATACCTCATTGATTTCTAGGTGCACACTGACAGCTTTCTACACAGGTCTTTACATTATTGGCTTTCTGGAAACTAATAGGAACAATTCAAAAGAAATGGGAGGTTTTTTTTCTCAAGCTAATTCCCCGAGGTAGAATCTTCTGGTAAAAACACAAAATGTCCATATTGAATCCCCAAACCAGCTGCAATTTAGGATCAGATAACAGGAGAATTTATGGAGGAGGGCTGTTCCTCTCTCCTTTAGCACTAGCAAGGTCCACTCAGCTGCGACCCACAGCCCAGGCCCAGCGAGGGCTCAATACTCCTTCAGCAGGCACACAGAAGAAGAGAGAGCTCTCTCCATCAGACCACTCATTGCAGGCATTCCAAACTCCCGTCTCAAGATGGGATATCACACTTTTGGATACATCTCTCCCATAGCTTGCACTTAAACCAAATCATCCTTCTGGGAATGTCCACAGTGAAAGATAAACCATGGATTTCTCCAAAGTGCAGAGACTGTAAAAAGAACACCAGAACCAACACCATTTCAGATACAGATCCTCGTCCTTGATCACCAGTATAAATCGAGACCAGTACTTTGCCAAATTGATCAGGGTTCTGTCAGAACATACAAAAGAGGGAACACAGGTGACCTTTTGCTGAGAACTGCCTATTTGCACTGCTCTGCAACCTGCTGGAAAAGCATCATCCTATGACCAGCCTTTTTAAAATCCCTCTTTAGCATAGGCCTGATTATGAAAACATACCCAAACTATCTTTCATCTTGGACTAGCCACGAATTTTCTGAAACTTACTCAGCCTGAGTGTTCACTCCAGTGAATTTGAAGCAATCTCACCTGAAACGTGTGAACATTCCTGCATTTAGATGTTACAAATGCTTTTTTTCCACATAGGGCTCTCTGAGTAGGCTGCCTAATGAGGTGGGAGAATGTGTGTCCTTGGGGATTTGTGGGACTGGGCTGAGCAGACACCCCTAGGAGCAGTGTAGGCACAGCTGTAGCTGCTAGGAAGGGGCAGGGAACTCCTGAGCTTACCTCCTGAGATCCTTCGCAAGTTGCTTTTCTGCAAGGTACCCTCATGGCACAGCACAGTTTGACTAGCTAACAGAGAGGAGCTGTCAGCTGAACCTGTCCTTGTTTTCTGTCAAAATCTACAGAGTTCGAACTTGAAAACTCATAATTCTTGAAGACAATACCATGTGCCATGAATGAATCATATAATCGGGGAGAGTTTACCTAGGACCTCATCATTTCTATAGAGAGAATTAAAATTTTCTAATGTATTCGTATAGCAGTTCTTTTATTTACTGTGCATTCATACATGTGGCTTCTTAATGAATGTACTCTTTTGTAGCTGAGACTGTGGAACACCCTAATTTATCTTCAGATTTGTTAGCTGTCTCATTTGGATGGAGGTCCAATAGACATTAAGGTAGATGTGAATATGTGTTTGATGAGGGGTCACTGTCAAAATGATGAGGGTTTTTACGTGCTTCTTGTCTTAGGAAGTACTTTATAGTTCACACAGTTAATCCAGTGGAAAGATTCTGAAAGCTTTGAAAGGACTGAGCAGAGTATCTGCTACAGATTGATTCTTTGCAATTTTGCTTTCATGACATAATTTTCCAGTTTTTTTTTTTTAAATACTCTGATGTCTATTCTCACTTCTGTTAACAGTTCGAACAGAGTTACACACTTCTTTCCTGCTGAATGCTTACATGAAATGGTTTACACATATCTCATTTTAAATTAAGCTGATATGTTGGAAACATAAGACCCAGAGCCACCAGAAAATAGCCTGTACATCTAACACTTCCACAGTTAATGGCAGAACTACTCAAAACTACTCAGGTATATTTAAAAATCCAGAATGCAGAATATATAATTTGGTCTTTGAATCATAAACTCACCCCTTTTTTGAGTGAGAAACTTGGACCAAGTACTTACAGTACTGCCATGGGCTTGATTTTCATTGCTACTTTGCAAGCTGCCTCTTCAGATCCCGTGGGATTCTCTCTTCTCAGCTAAGTGGAGACTTGCTGTTAGAAAGAGAGACTGGGTCCAATTAAATCGATCAGATCGGATGGATCACCTGATCACCTATGTCTTACTTTAGCAGTGGGGATGCATCTTCTTGGATGTCCTTAATAGCTTTGAAATAAAAACTTGTCTTAGCAGAGCTGTCTGTGCTTTGCTTGTTTTCCTGAACAGTACTGTGCCAGACCCTTGGGATGAAAGTTAATAAGTAGTATCAAAAAGTAATGATAACTGTAACAGTGATTTAAATTCACTAATTATTCCCTGTTCTAGACAACAATTTTGATGAATACATGTGAATCAGAATGCAATCTGCCAAGTGCCAATTCTTTTTTTTTTCTATCTTCCTTACCACAGCAGCGTTAATGCTAATGTAACTTCAACCTACAGTAACTGAATAAGATAAAAAAAGTGAAATAATCAGAACACGGAAGCACTGAACATACAATGTATGGATATCTCCTCATCCCATAGGGCCTAAGGTTGAAGATGCCTTTCATTTGCCCACAGTTCAGGCTCAATAATTGAATTTAATTGTTCTGCTTGCACCCATACCCAAGGCTAGGGAAGTCCGGTCCTTCAGTCACTGCATGGAAGGCTGGACTTTCGGATTAGCTGCAGTGCTCCATGGAGATTTTGCTAACCTGAATTTAACTTCAGAACAAAATGTTGAGGTCTAGGAGAAAGAAAGAAACAACACAGATAGTATATGAAGAGAGATGAAGATCAAAACTCTGGTTTTCTGAGGGAAAGGGAAAAAAAAGGTGTAGGGAAGGTCTGCAAATAGGACCAGTGTCTGCTCCTGAGGTGGGTGCTCTCTCTGCAGCACCCTCAGGGGCACATCAAGGAAGCTGCAGACAGGGCTTGTGTCAGCTCCCTGGTAGGAGCTCCTGCAGGATGCTTTGGTTATGCCAAGGAAATTGTTCTGGACAGAACACTTCTGATATAAAAAAATCCTACAACTCCATTATTTCTAAGAGGAGAAGCTGTGCTTCCAGATCCCTTGAGAAGACGCTGAAGTGAGGAGGTTTCAGGGCACCAGAGAGCTCAGATGCTTGCTGCAGACTGTAATCCTTGCAGTAGAAGACCTCCTTGGGTTTGGAAACAATGATACCCATTTGCTGAGCTCACCAGCTTCACTCTCTTCCCTCTCCCCTTCTCATGGCTCCATCTGTTTCCCAGTTTTCCTGTTTGTGTGCTCACTGGGGCTGGTTGTCAGACTTGACCCAGGCATCCCCACAGGGGAGAGATCCTTGAGATGCACTGTGTAGTCTTACTTTGCAGTAGTGATGTTTTCAGAGCTGTTTCCTGCCAGCTTTCTGAACTGAGGGTATATTGACAAAGTCTGATAACAAAACCATAAATCCTTTGTTTCTCAGCTGGAAGGAAATAAAGCAAAATTACATATGAAGGAAATAAACTGTATCTCCAAATAGACTCCAGATGATGGTAACATATTAGCAAATATTACTTACAAACTCTTGAGGTGCAGTATACGCTGTATGACATAAAGGTACCATGTCAGTCCTAGCCATTCCCATCCCAGAGAACACACCTCTACCAGTGCTCTGCACACCTGCCTGCTTAGCAGGGCCTCCAACTACAGTAACTTGTCAGTGTGCTCTCCCCATTGTCACATATAACATCTCCAGCACTCTCTACCTGAAAATCTGTGTTATGTGTATACTTTGTATCCTGGTTTCAGCTGGGACGCGGGTGTCTTTCTTGCCTTCATAGTGTCTGGTGTAACACTATGTTTTGGCTTTGGGTGAGAAACAACGCTGATGAAACACAGATGTTTCTAGCTTTTGCTGAGCAGTGCTGCACAGAGCCAAGTGTGTTTCAACTTCTACTGTCCCACTAGTAAGGAGGCCTGAAGGGCACAAGGAGCTGGGAGGGGGCAGAACCAGGACAGCTGACCCAGACCAGCCAAAGGGATATTCCATATCATATGACATCGTGTGAAAAAACTTTAAAAACTGAGGGGAGTTGACTGGGGGGCAGTGTGGGCATCGGTGAGTGGTGAGCAATTGCACTGTGCATTGCTTGTTTTGCAAATAGAAATTACATTATTATCATTACTATTATTATTTCCCCTTTCTCTTCTGTCTTAGTAAATAGTTTTTATCTCAACCCACAAGTTCTACTTTGTTGGTTTTTTTTGTTTTTTGTTTTTTTTTCCAATTCTCTCCCTCTTCCCACTGGGAATGGGTGGTGAGCTGTGTGGTGCTGAGCTGCCTGCTGGGTTACACCACAACACTTTGCCAGCTTAGTAAGCATCTGGGCTTTCTTCCTCTGTTTTTTATTATTATTATTATTTGTGGTGCCAGCTGTGAGCACATAATCTGTCATATTTCATGGGGAGCTGTACCGTTCACATCAACAATTAAGCACTTTCTATGCAATCATATGTTTGCATATGTCTTCATCTTATGCAAATAAAACGTAGGTAACTATAGTCCAGAACATTGAAGGGAATTAAAGTACAAACCCATGTGAGTGTCTGCCTGTAGTTTCCTTCCTTCTTTTTTTAAAATTTATTTCAGGGCACAAATGCAAAAATTTACCACTACTTAGACAGTTAGCAACAGCGGTTGCTATCGTATGTGCTATCATTACTAATACAGCAGATAGTCTCTGTATTAACTCTGATCAAAATAAATTCATTGTGTGTTCCCATCTTACGAGCTTTAACGGGAATTTCATTGTAATTTAGCACAACTGATGTGTTCATTTGAGCCAAAGTACTGTTAATGCCTGAGTTAAGCACAACTCTCTGTATGCCAGAGCTCTGCGATATTGGTTGCACTGGCTGCTTTCAAGTTGCACAGTCCTGAACTAAATACCCCAAAATGCCAAAGAACTTCAAAGGACTGTAATGCTCAAGTAATCCAACAAGCATTAACAGTCTCTCATCCCTAAAAAGAGAATCATTTATGTAACTAATTAATTTGCCACAGTAAATAATCTGTTGACATTTACGATAAGCAACTCTATTGGCGGTTGAAATAAATATTATGTTGCACATAAAACTATAAATAGTAAGAATTTTGATGCCAGGCCCAGTTTCAAAATACTATGGAAAATAAATGAGCGCTGGCTACAGGAAAGAAATTTGTAGGTCTCAGAAACTTGAGCATGTTAGGAGAGTGCAGAAAGTGGCTATCCATGAAAGTAACCACAGCTCTGACACAGCCAGCAGCCTCCTGCTGCTCAGGTGGGGCATGCTGGTCAAGATATTCTCTGTCTAAGCAAATGAAAGTGTCTGCATTTTGTTTCTGATAGCTTCAGCTTGTTTCAGCTAGAGATAACTCAGCATCAAGTCTCAATTTAAAGGCTGACGCATGGGAAGAGCAGGCTCTGGAATCTCACTCCCTCTGCCATGGGAGGTGTGGAAGACCTCTTGCAGGATAGATAGGATACAGATGAGTGGTTGGTGTGGTGTTGGACTTTATAGGCAGGGTGTTGTCATTTGGGCTGCTGTCACACCTGCTGATTTAGCTGGCCTGTGAGGTCCCTGGCCAAAGCTGGCTGTTGTGCCTTCTTCTCTCGCTGGAGGTTAGGAAACACTTCAACTGGTTTCCTTGTGCAGATGTTCTGTTAATGTGCTCTGGGTCCAAATTCCATTTATTTAAAATGTTCAAGTTAGTGCAGCTTCATAGATGTAATACATATAAACATATGTATTACGAGGCCACTAGCATAAGTTGGCAGGGGTCGTTTCGGCAGTGGTGGGTGAGAGTACGATACCCTGCATCTCCTTGGCAGCTGCAAGGAGCACGGCTCCAGGGCACAAAGGGCAGTCTGTGAGATGCTTCCAGCCTCCAGCTCAGCTGCTGGGAGGCAGCAGGACTCGCAGAGTGATTTAAAGTGTCAAGGAAGAGTCAAGTATCTAATCTGCAAGCAGAGAGTGTTCCAGACCAAGACTAGGACATGTAACTGGACTCTCTTCCCACCAAAGTTTGAAGGCAGAGCAGTGTGGTTCTGTGGCTCAGAGCTGTTTTCAGACTCCATTCTGCAAATCCACAGCTCAAAAGAAGAAAGTCAGGAGTCAGCGGATGCAGTTAGCTCAGAGTGGTGTAACTGGAGGAAGCTCTGGGGACACAGGGAGCTCAGCAATCTGTGCAGTGAACTGCACGTGTGAAGGGCACGTTTCTGCTGAGAAACAAAAGCTAATGCAGAGTGTGATGCTGGAGTAAGTCGGATCTCTGGGAGGTGCAACACAAGCTGCAAAGGAGAATGATGTTTCACAGCAGCAGTGGGATGAGGATACTCTTGAAAACAGCAGTGTTTTATACAACCTGGTCAGCAGTGATCAAACTAAGTTAAAAAAGATACTGTAGGAACTGGGGAGATGGGTGGATGAAAAGAACTGGAAGTGTGGAATACCATATGAATAATCTGTAAGAAATAAGGTAACTTGACAAAATAAATGGAAGAGTAAGACAGAAAAGTAACTCAGCTATTCAAAAGACTAAAAAAAGGGAGTTGTTCCACTAATTTAGCTTTCCATTTAATAGAACATTCGAACAAAATGAGCAGTTAGAGAGCATCTGGATTTATTCAAAGGCTTATAAATAAGACCCAAAGCCACCCATGGATTTAGCCTGATAGGTGTCAGAATAGAATATATAGGTATATATAGGTATATACCTGGCTTTGCTATCCTAGCCTCTTTGATTAGTTCTACTCTTGAACATGTTTTCCATCTGAAGTGATTGTGCCTGTAAAGGGGATGCTGCCATTGCAAGACAGCAGTTTAATGGCTGAGATCTTTCACCCTTACACTCTGCTCATGTGTCAGGGAAATCTCCAATGTACATAAAATAAATTTTCTGAGATGTTAGGTGACTCTACTGCTTTGGGTTGGGGTTTGAAGCCAATTCTTAGACATGGACGGGCAAATGTGTGCTCACCACACTGTGGGTGCAGAGGTCCCTGGACCTGCCATAAAGGGGTACCAGATGCTTTCCAGGCTTTCATCTGAGCTATATGGCCCACAGAAATATGGGTAGAGGAGATACAGGACCTGGGGTCACCCAAGTTCGTAGTACAGAAAGGCTGTGATTAATGATCACAGGGTTACTCCTCAAAAAACACAGATCATCCCCCTCCTGCTACTGAGCATACATAATTGATTACAACAACTAGAAAGAAATTTTTTACTTTCTTGCTTTAGGAGTTTGATGCCTCTTGTATGGGTCCTTGCAGTAGCATTTCCTTCTTGCTTTTGAAGCTATTTCATTTAAGTTTTAAATGGTGTATATGCTTGCTCTGTTCTATTATTCATCTAAATCTTGTGTTGTAAGGGGTAGCTTTGAATGGAAGAGATACGTGAATTCTCAGTGGGTTAGATTGTTTCCATAGGTACCTTTGTTAAAATGCAGGATGGTGAAAGATTCCCAGTATGATGTTACAAAATCAAGATACCGCCATGAGTTTCCATTGGAATAGATCATATTATTATGTAAAGGTGCAAAATATACAAAAGTGGCCACTCAGGAACTGAAATCTTGCAAGAATTACATACATTTTAAATGACATGAGGATGCTAAAGCTCATGTGCCTCTTATTCCAGGGAAATGTAACTCTTTTTGCAAATGCTGTCCCATATCTGGTAGTAGGAAGGCTTCATTTTCTATCTCAAAGATGAGTATCCCAACATTTACCACAGCATCTGCATGGAGACATGGATTCTCCAAAGCCCTACTTGAATTTTGCAGAATGTGTAGGAGAGGAAGTATTTAGGCGCAGATCCAAAGGTAGTGAAAGACCCAAATTTGAGAGCTTTAATTCATTTCATTTTTAATCTTAATTTAGATCTGATCTTCAAGCCAACATGCCGAAAACAGTTGGACAGATGTGCACATGTGTATACCCACCAATACGTCTCTTCCTCCCCAAAAGGAGTGCTCCTGCATTTGGATGAGTGCTTTTTTATTCTTTAATTGCAGTAACACTATGATTAAGCAGATGCTAATTACATTCTTAATGCAATTGAATTAATGTAATAAGTAATTTACTATCTTTTTATTAGATTCCAAGTAATTATTTACACCCTCATCAGACTCTGATTTTGTTTGTGTGCTATAAAAGCTTAAATTTTCTACACTTTGTGGTGAAATGTGTGTGTTTCTCAGTGATAGAACCCAAGTCATCTAATGTTTCGATCTATGTGAACTTTTCAAGTGGATGGGCATTCATTTTGAAGTCATATGATCCTGACAAGAACAGTCTCTGTGAAGTCAAGGAGAAACAATGCCTAGCATCTTTGTGTCCTTAAACAAGCTGTACATTTCAGTAAATACCAGAGATTTATTGGTGGCCAAGAGGGAGATGAAGGAAAGGCTAAGGTTAAGACTATCATATGTAACTTTCTAATCACTAACGAGCAGGATGAAAATGTAGCCCTTTGAAGTCCCCCAGACTGAATGGTGTGAATATTTACTATCTGCCCACTCTGCTGCTCCTCCTTGGAGCTGGGCCAGTATAGCACATTTTGCACTGATGTTCTACGTGATGTTGGTCTCCCAGGAGTTAAAAGGAAATTAAGCACAGAGTGGGGCCTCTTGCACATTCAGTAATAATATTTTGCTTTTTCTTATTCACCTTTCATTTAAAGACCACAAGGCCAAATTAAGTGAATCTCTGAAAAATATGGAAAAACTCAGGATGCTCAGGTGAGAAAGGTAGAACTTAACATGTTAGAAAGCGATAGGAAGCTCTTGTTTCTGGTCTGGCTTTTCTACTTGCATCACTCATTCATCTAAAGCTGCTAGTCAACGTTCTTCCAGAATCAAATAATATTTCCTTGTAGAAGGCAAATCAGCTTGTAAGAAATCCAATCCAGCTATGCCAGTAATCCTGTTTGACTGAAATCACATTTTCTGCATTTTATAAATAGTGGTTAATCATCATTATCACAGAATTATAACATTGACTTTCTTGCTTATGTGATTGGAGTAATGCAGCAAAGGAAGGTGTAGGAACAGGTTTCTGATGTGGACATGCCATGGGTGGCAGCTGTGGCTCCCAGAACAAAGCCTCTTCTTCAGAGGAGAGAGATTGTGTCCTCTTTAAAGGACACAGATTGTGAAGGATTTAAAGGCAATGTGATTCATTGTAGAGCAAAGTGCGCCAGCCTGCTGCATTAGATCTGATCTCGTGCTTGACTTGGATTACTTCTGTAGTGATGAGTATTAAGGTTAGATGTATTGAGTGGCATTTTCAAAAACAAAAAGAAACTGTCAGCTGCAGGAATGGGGCTTGCACCATTCCTGGTTAGAGCACGTTCTCTAAACAACAGTGATAACACAGGTCTGCAAAATTAATTTATCTGTGTCATAATTTTTGGAAACAGCAGTTCTATATCAAACAGGTTCAAAGATTCCTGTTACAAAAAGTGGTTAATGCATTTTGTTAGGCTCTGGGCAGTAATGCAGGAGGATGCAGTCATACAGCCACTAAGCACAACAGTAAGCTGTTCAAATGTTCTTACCTTTGCTTTCCTTGGCTTTTCCCGGTGTCTCCATAGAATGCATTCCAGGTGCATTTCAGGTCTCCACTGTTGTCTTTTTTGGAATAATGTCCCATATGTAATTCTACTCGATGTCAGTAAAATGAATATACTGTAAAAACACCTGTAAATACCCCCCAGCATACTCTGTGTGCTCTGAAACAGGCTTGTGTTCAGTCCCCCAATACAATGAGAAGGTCGAGAAGAATAGGAAAGAATAACACAGCACGCACACTCTTGTCATGCCAGCTCGTGCGTGCCAAAAGTTGTTCCCAAGCACCTGGCAAGCACAATTCATTCATTTCCCAAATGCCAGTGGCCAGCCAGCTCCTCAGGACATTCCCTCCTAACACAGGGACACTCGATAGGCACAATCAGGCAGAGCTTGGCACCAGCCTCGCTCCCAGTCATGTGTGCAAACTGTGAGGACGGAATTGCATCTTGTTTCTGTTTTTGTCTGGCAAGCAATAACTTTTGCTGTTATCCTTGATGTTTGTTTTATTTTGCCATTAGCATTCCACAGAATTTCAGCAGGGCTTTGGTAGATGCGTAGCTGGAATATTGAAAACGTTCCACAGGTACCGAGATACAGCAATTGGCTTCTGATCTAATGCACTAAATATGAATGGCATGCTGCAGTCACCTGGCTCTGAGGCCCAGGAGAGCCCACCCAGCTGCGATCTGGCACGTGCATGTGCTTGCTGTGTGCCTGGCATCTATCAGTGTCTTCCTTGGATGTGGAGCCCCAGCCCATGTGCTCTGTGCCATGGGGCTGAGCTGAGGGTGCTGCTTCCCAGCGCCTGTGCTTGCAGCTCCTGCCCTGTAGCTGTAGGTCCCATTGCTGGTCCTGCACTCTAAATCCTGTATGCGTGGGTGGCCGGTGGCTGTAATTTCCCTGGAACACTGAGCTGAAAGGAGCTCTGTCAGCTACACAGAGGGTGTTAGCTGGTTGCAATAGGCCTGCGTGCAGCCAGTCCCACTCAGCTTCTGTGGACATAGCATTTCTGTGTGCAAATCATTTTCGAAGTTCTTGGACACACAGCTGTAATCTGGAAGCCCAGGTCATTTCCACCACAAATAAACTCAAGTCACGCTTCTTCCCATGCTTGAAAATACATTTTCTTCAGACTTTTCACTCTCTTTCATTTTAATGTGAAGAATACAAGATGGGTGAATTCGGGATTTGGAAATGTCAGACAATTAGCATGGAGCCATAAGGTGAACTGAAAATGTTTCTCTTTTTTTTCTTTCTTTATGATAGTGTCATGGTTTTATGATTTTTGTTATTGGTATTCCACATCATAACATCATGTAAAGCACTGGGAGTTAAAGAGTTAATGTTCCAGTTCCGTGGACTGTTGTTTTTCCGTGTACCTGGTTCTCAGAAGAGAAGAACTACATGCCCCAGAGGACTTTGCATTCAGAGGGAAAGATAAAACTCCTTGCAAGTCATGGGACTCTCTCCTCACTGCCTGGCAGTGACTGTGTGTTCCCCAGACGTCTCGCCTTCTGTTTTGGAGTAAGGCCTTTGGTTTTGGACACTCTCTCTTTCTCATTTCATTTGATTTACGAGCCTCAGTTCTAATTATATGATATTATATTGTGTTATCTTCCATTCCGATATCATATTTAGTAAATTAACTTTCCTCCTCGGATCGTTGCCACTGCTCTGTTTTTAGGCCCATCTCCCTACTTTTCCCCCCCTTTCCTCTTTTCCCTTTCCCAGGGTGTGGGTCTGTGGGTCCTCTGCCCCATTAGTCACAGAACTGGGCTGAACTGGCCCATGAACCCTCAGCCCCTCCCTCTCCCCCCCTTCCCCTTTTTCGGGCCAGTGGGCCTGTGGGCCTGCTGTCCCCCTGTCATGGACCCAGAGAGATCTAGAGATAACTCTGTGATAGACAGCATCTCATGTGTTTGAACATTTAACACCTCAGATCCCTGCCAGATGAGGCCAGCCTTCTATTATTTGTTTCAGTCACTCCAGGCTCTCAGTTCAAACAACCACTGAGGACATTCTGATGGCTAGAATATGAATGTTTGTACAAGTGCCCAGCGGAACTAATGACAGACTTCACAGCTGGATGTGTGCTCTACGCGTGTGGTATATTACCGCTTTGGCAGCTATAGAGCTGTGGAAGTGCTCAGTCTCCTGGGTAAAGGATGAGCATCACATGTCCACGCTGATGCTCTGGAACACCTTTGCTGCCTTCAGGCTGCCCAACTGAGAGAAATGTCTACAGATACAGGCAAAAAATATGAAAATTACTGTTTCTGTCTGGCTGAGAAGAAACAGCACTGGACAACAGTGGTTTGTGTTTGTATATGTTTAAATAAAACACAAGAAAATAAACAAAAAAAACCCACCCACTTCTATGAAGGGTAATGAATTACTTTGTCTGGTCTGTTCAAGACATACATGGGTAGCATGGACACATGCACAGACACAAAACATGAAATGATTGAGCTAGCTCACTGGGCTAAAGGCTTTTGCTTTTGAGGAGGCAGCACAAACCCTGCATTCTGTGCTGTGTGTGTGCAGTCAGCCAGAATGTGGAGAGCAAGCAGTGTTTCCAGCCATCACTTGGATCTCACTAATCTTCTTACAACAATAAAGCAACACCTATGGAGGTGGGGCTTGGGTGAAGCACCCAATCCTCAGAGGTGTGTGGGTGTCCACATAGACTCGTGGGGTCTGGCATAAGTTATGATCACTTGGGTAAGTCAGAGATAGAAGAGGTTTGGTTTATTGGAAGGAATCCTTGACTAAAATTTGTCCTTCATCTCAGATTTGTACGCCTTCAGGGAAAAGCTCTTCCACCAGCCTGGTCAGGCAGGAGATGGGCCGAAAGGTAAATGGTCAGGGAGGGGGAAATTGTTAATGCTTTGGACAACTGACATTTTTTGGAAAAGAGGGTGAAATTTATGATCAGCCCATTAAATACATGGTTTTGTCAAGGATAAGGGGACCACAACACTTTATTAGCAGCACATATGGCCATTGGTGCCAACAGAGCATCAAAGCTTACTCTCTGGCTATGAGTCATCTCCCCCTGAGGAAGTTGCATGCAAATAACACTTAACAAGGATGACAAAGACTGGAGAGATAAAAGAGTGAAGAATCTGTTAGCAGTATTTCTGTAGCAAGCAGATGACTGAATGTATTTCCAAATGTTACATAATTTTTTGCATGACTCACAACAACACAGTCTATAGAGCATATGCAACATTTGGTACAGCAGCGAATCAGTGTAAATACCAACAGCATTTTTGTTGTCTGAGATGCTCACAGAAAAGCAAAACTGTAGCTGCGTGCTGATGTTCTGAATTTCAGATGGGGATCTTGCATGATTATATGGTTGTTTATTTCTTTCTTGAGTGTTTTATCCTATATTAATAGTGAGAAAGTCCCATTGGATAAACATTTTTCTTAGAGTGGTTTAAAGCAAAAAGTCAATAAAACATACTGCAACTCTGCCTGCATTATTGACTTCTTACAGTGGAATTGAAGTCTGCCGCAACAGCAAACTGTTATTTTCTGTGGGCTTTGAAAACAGATGTTTTCTTGAACTTTTAATAAAGAGGAGACCTCCTGAAAACTTCAATTATTCTCCTAGTTTAAAAATTGTATGAGATTCCATTGGATATATTTGGCTGAAAAAAGACAGGGGATGGACACTTGTGCTGTTGCTGAAGAGCCAGTGTGCTCTTGGTGTTGGTTCTCTGCTCAAGTCTTCTCTGGGCTCCTTGGCTGTGTCTCAGTGTGGTGTTCTTGCAGGACTTCCCAGCCCCCTTATTCTCCTTTCTGCACTACACATACTTTACAGTTCAGCTTTTTTTTTTTTTTTTAATTTGGTCAATTATCCCCTCCTCTCACGTGTCAAATCCTCACATTTTCTTCACTTTCTATTGTTCAGGTTTTCTACCCTACCATCTGCCTTGTCCTAGCATACTCCTACTTTATTTTTGCTGTATACCGTCCTTTTTCTTCCCCCAGCCTCATGGATCTGTGTTCATGTAGAGAAGGGCTCACTCTCCAGGCCCCCAGCTGCACTTCCATCACACCTCTGCCCAATGCACAGATTCCACCAGAAATACCAGGAATTATAGAAAATGATTCATAATGGTTAACTGGCAGTCTTTCAATGTGTGATCCTGTTCAGAGTAAAAATACACTGCTTTGAAATCCTACAGTCTTCTTAGTTATTTAATTCAAAGACATTATCCTTACAATTATACAATTTTTCTTCCTGCCTGACACAGATCTCAATTTTCATGCAATTTAAGCCCATCTGTTTTTGTCTCAATCTCTGTGGGCACAGAAAGCAGCCTTCTAGAGCAGCTGTTATGTACCAAAGATGGTTAATTCCCAGTCTTCTACCTTCTTCATATTTCTACAGAATAAGCTTTGGTTTATTATGCATCCAGTATCATCCCTTTTCTTTGTATTTTTTTTCTCTCCATAAAGTCCTTTTTCTTCTCTTTAACATATGTAGGTCTTCTGCTGCTGCTTTTTCTATTCCCTCTTTTTCCCTTACTTTCTATTCTCTTTTGTTTTCAGCTTCAACATGCCTGCACTTCCTTTTTCCTAAACACACTCTTCCAGCCCTTCTGACAATACATGCTCTGCTCTACATCGTGGCCACATGTGGAGGCTTGTTGCAATCAATGCCAGGAATGTGTTGCCTCGGTATGGCAGGAATGCATGGAAGCCATCGGCCAAAATGTAAATGCCTTTTTACTTTCTCTTTGCAGAATGTCTTTTTTAGTCCTACTCCCTGCAAAATGCTGCTGGTGCTCAAATGTCTTCCCTGTTTCCATGGTAGCCAATCCCATACTTTCATGACTTTCTGATCAGTGGCCTAAACAAAATCCAGATCTGTCACAATTAACATGGAAGGCAGTATACAGCCTTTTTGACGACTGGGTGGTATTACATGATAAAAGTACTTTGTGTCTAAAAATGGCTAAGTAATTAAGCACCATTATCTGAAACTATGACATTTCAAAGATATTCTGTGGGACATGTCCTGAATGCTGTAAAAATGCAATTTTAAATACAGCTAACGACACTGTTCCACAAGTACAGAATGTAACGGTTTAATTAACCCACAGTTACCGCAGCCCAATTTCTAATGAACTTCCTCCCCTCCCCCCTTCCTTCTAGCTCAAGCATTGCATCTGGGTGCCCTTGGAACCAGACCTGGGGTTGCATTCTGACAGAGACTGCACACAGAGAGCCTGTAGCTCTAAAGGCTGATCCAAAGTCCAGCCCTACATGCTTTCAACCTACAGCAAAGCTGTAGGCCAGATTCTACATTTTCATAGGCTGCAGTTCTCAGAGAAATGCCTGATTTCCCCCCCTTTTTCCCGCCTCCCTTCCCACAGATGTCTTTGAGTGGAAAGGTGGAAAATGTTTCAGCTTAGGTCATCATGCGTAGAGTAAGGACTTGAAATGTAGACAGCCATTCTCAACACTCCTGGTCAAGATCTGTCATTTGTGCTCTAACGCTGAACCTTTGCCAAGCTGCTTTTCAGTGAATTGTGCCATTTACAAATTCAAGAAAGATACGTCTCTTCTTTCAAATTCAAGGACTAGTCTCAAAGGAATTCAGGATTATCATATAAATTATTGTTGTGAAAGGTAATACTTGGAATTGTACTCTTTGACTAACCTTCCTTGTTTTTTTGTAATTTGGATAAATCAGCCTTAAAAAGCAGAGTTCAAAATCTATAGCTTAAAGCCTGTAATTCTTTCTCTGCCATATACTGTTCCCTAATTAATGAATCCTGAAGCCACATAAGAAAGTAAAACCTAGCCCTGGGCTAGTCGTGCATGACTCCACTTCCATAAAGCTTCCCTATGTGCAAGTAGGACATAGAGGAAGACATATGAAAGCTCAAGCAAGTGAGCAAAAATGATTTTCCAACACAGGATGCATTTTATTCCATCTAATAATCCACATGTTTGTGTACCAAATCCAGCAGTCATCATACCACACAGTCACAGAAAACCACAGCCCTCAAAAGGACTCCTTGGTGTTCTCGGTTGCACTTCACCTCCAGCTATATGTACAGTCCTTCTCACAGTCTTACTGTGGACATTTGTAGTAGAGTTCATAACCCAGGAGACAGCAGATTTTTTCCTCAGGGATGACACCATTTGTTTCAATGAGTTATGAAGAGCCCTTATAAATCTCTGTGCACGATTTTCAGTCACTTTCTCTTCAACTCGTTAAGTACAGTGGTTAAATCACTGCCCTGATACTGGAGACAGGGAGTGTAGCTTTGCAATTAGAATACAGTCACATAAACCAGCATCAATACTCTGCGGAAAACTGGACCAAATGGACTTTGTGTCATGACATGTAATTCAGTGTAGGACAAGTTGCAACAGAAATACCTTCCATAGCAATACTGAGTTAAAGTGGAAGAAGTGCTCTCAATAAGTTACTGGAGTGAGTGGCAAACAGCTTTCTGTGGGGAGAAGGAGAATAAGCTGAATTTGCTAGACTGAGGAGTGCAGGGGCAGTGAAGGATAAAAGGTAATTAAGAAAGTAGAGGCAGCACAGAAAAATTACAACAAAAGCTGTTTGAAGAGTTGATTAGGGAAATTCTGTTCTTTTCCATCACTGAGAAATCACTTCAAAACCTCCCTCTTGGAGAAATGGCACTCAGTATACTGCCAGGTTGCACCTAAACCCCCCAGATAACCCATCCTGAGTGATGATGAAAATCATTACCTGAAACAAACACATGCTGACATGATGAAATTTAGATGATTGAATAATTTTTTTTTTTTTAATTTAACAAAATGAAGTAACATAAGATATTTTAACAAATTCTCTTGCAGGCGTCATATTTCCTATTGTTTTCATGGGGCTGAGGGATATGCCCGACTGTTCCAGCGATGGCCACAATATAAACTATTCAGACATGGTACGGTTTTACTTTTTCCTCCTAGTCTAAAAACCTTCAACATTATAGATAGTTTTCCTTAAAGATGCTGTTTGTAGAAATTAAATTACTTCCTACAAAGATAGGAGGTATAACGTCTCTTACTGCAGAGATAATTTGGTACAAAAAAACCTGAGATGGATACTGTGGATGGCTCAGTTACAGCACTTTGGTACATGCAGCTTCATGCTCAGACTTAGCATATTTCTGTTTTTTCCTTTTTCTGTGAATATTACATGAGAGAATGAGAAGACTACTTCATTTGAAAGGCTTATTTAATTTCCACTCTTTATTTGCTTTGTTTGCTGAATTACATTTCCATAGGAGAACAGTATGTACAGTGGTCTCCCCTCACTAAGTGGTTCAAATGAGCTGTAAGTAAAACCATTCAGATATAATTCATGATCATGTTTTATTAATAATAACTAGCTAAGAACGTTACTGTATCTCAATAAGCAGTGAGTTTCTGCAGGCCTTTATCCTTCCATACAGACTACTGTCAGTATCCTTTAATATAGCATAAATGTATCTTAATAGTGGTTTTTACGGCTGCATAATGTTATTAAAAGTTATGCAAATGTTTCAAAACTTTTCATCAGATGCTTGTGAAGAAGCATTTACCCCTTTCAAAGTCGGCACTCAGTTGCATTAAATTTTCTTCTAACGTATGCCCACATCTGAAAGGTAATTTGTAGTTTATGTCATTAAATTTCTGCTTTCAAACTGAATCTCCTATTGGAATGCGATTGGAAAAGATTACAAACTCTTAGCACTCCTTGCTGCTTTACTTTTGCAAGCAGAAGCTAAAAAGCATCAATACATATTTATTTCAGTCTTTGGCATCTTATCATCATCCTTTTGCTGTTTTTCTGTATACACTCTATGCCTTGTTTAGTCAGATAAATGGAATTGCCCGAGAAAGCAGACCTCAAACTACAAGGTGACAGCTCGCTGCCTACAGCATCTGTGGGCAGATGTGTAGCTGCATAGAACACACAGCTGTGCCTGGAGAAAGTGCTTTGCTGAGAAAAAATCCCTCTCATTGAAGTAGGGTAAAACTTTCTATGTTAGAGCAAATCTTGGGGCATTAAATTGTGTGTCCATTTCTTTTTTTCTTAGACATAGCAAGTGCTTCTCCACTTAAATCAATTTACAACCAGTGTAAGCCACCAGTACAGATATTTCAGAGAAGAACAATCTGCTTTCAGACATCACAGAAAGAACTGTATGTCCACACTGATTTTTAAGAATTACGAACATTGATGGGCAGGGAAAGATGCAATTTCTCGATTGTGAAAACACCTTTTCTTCTATTTCTGGGCAAATCTTTTGCTTGTTGCTTTTAAGATGCCTGCATGTATTATCATATTCATATTCATTGAAGAAGTACTTCATGTCAACTTTACATTCTTGAACAGGTAAGGATATTGCGTGGATCTCAAAATGTCAGCCATCAGTGTGGATCACGAAAGGCAGCTCACTGATGCCTGCTTAGGATATCTTTAGAATGTATAGTTCTCTATTTGAAATGACAAAATTTTCTTCAGGGAGTAAGTTCTCATGTAGAAAATACAAATTCTTAAAATTAAACTTCACAATGGTAGAATTTTAAAAAATAAGACAGTAACAATTATGTCGATCACTCCAAAAGCAATGCCTCCTATTTATTTCTGTGGAAACTACAACAGATAGAACGAGCATAAAAGCAGCATTTGATAGAGCAAATTCTCAGCTACAAAACACTACTTTACATCACAGGAACCACCATTAGCTATGCATTTTCACCAGCAATGAACAAGAGCCTGCATCCCATGCATGTAAAAACCCACACCAGCGGAGGTGACCCACTGCCATTGTCAGCACTGCTGAAATGTACCACCCACTGCCTCACTGCGCTCACATGCACTGTGTGGAGGAATTCAGTGACGCTCCTTTGCTTCACACACGCTTCTAAGTCAGACGCCATTTTGTCAGACTGCCCCTCTCTAACAGAACGTTGGCAGGAAGGTTCAACCCCTACTGCCATACCGCCAACATCCGCTCCTGACGTCGTGGGCCAACAAAACAGAACAGGAGGCACTACTTCTGGAGCAGCCCTCCTACTTCAAATATTACTACAAATATCTTCTCATTGAACAGGAACTCTTGCTCTCCTTTTCAGCGCAAAATTAGAATGTAAATAGAGTTGGCTAGTGATCTGAACAGGAACCAGAAAATAAAATTCTGAGTTCACTGACCAAATGTGGTGTCCATAAGGGAACTTTTGTGGTGAATTTCCTCTGTGTAAAATATTGGTTCATAATTCTTCACGTAAATTGTGAACCAATGAAGACCTTGAGAAGGAGGGAAATATAAAAAAGGTATTTGCCCATAAGGACAGCTCCTAATGGATCAGTCACTGATTAAAACAAGATTGATTAAACCATCTCTGCAGAGGTAGTATAATTTAAAGTATGACATTTCAAAGATCCAAAATTGTGTATCAGAACATGAAAAAAGGCACATAAGGAAACTTGTCTTTTTTTTTTTTAATGTATGTTTTAAAACATTTCCTGTGACGATTTTGTTGAAAGCAGTAACTTAAAATAATTTCAAATTTCTTGTTTATTTAGTTTGCTTGAAAAGTTGTTTCTGGAGGGAGACAAAAGCAAGTTTGTAAACAGGAAGAACCAGTCTGAAACTCTATTAATAACCAACTTATTTTTATTAGAGCAAATACAGTTGTGAAAACTGTACATTATACATTTTGGGTCAAGAATTATAAATAAACTCATAGATAAAGAGTTCATTCTTTGACAGCAAGAAACTTTAAATAGACAAAATGACGTTATTAAGTACATTGGCAGGCTTCATTGTGCTGTCCAAAATGTAGTGTACAGTATAACAACCAATTATAAATAGCCTTTCATGTAAAATACAGCTGTGCACATTTTAGAAAAATACCAACAATTTGTTTGAGCTTTGTTTTAAAAAAGCTTATAAATCATACATATTTATAAATGGTACTAACATGCTTACTTAAATTTATAAACATTTTCATAAGCTTTGTTACCCATTATTTCCAGAGCACAAAGTATTTTAAATAAACATTTAATAGGAATTAAATATGTCAGTTACAAAATTACTTCTCCACATAAGGAGATGGGGGGTGATTTCACTGTTGGATGGAACGTTTTGCCCATTATGTCAAGGCTTACACAGTAACTTTTAAAACTTTGTTCTTATTTAAAAATTAAACCTTCCTAAATTTAAAACACAATTTTGACTCTTTAAAAAATAAATATACAAGTTTTATTTTCATTTGCTCTCTTTCTGCTTTCTTCTTTATCCACACTGGTCAAAACACAGGATTCTCAACATACTTCTGTAAAAAACACCACGGTGTTACTGCCCTGCTTGGAGCTGCTTTGCTGCACTACATTCAGTCCACACCTACGTTACTTCAATATGCTGCATCAAAAGATAGCTCATGTACTTTTAAGAATGTTGCCCATTACACCATGCAAACACTTATAAAGTTTACAAACAGGTTCAAAAACTATATTGTATGAAATATCGTCTAACAGAGATAAAATAAACCGTAATACAAGCCCTTTGCTTTTTGCAGCTTTAAATTAAAATACTTTCTTTCCAAATGATCACACCACATGTTTTCAGCAAATAAGCATGCTTTTGGTTAATATAGGGTACAATAATTACAGTATAATGGCACATAAAAGAAACATGATCACATCATTATAACAGAGGGCTGTGAAGCTACTTAAGACAAACTTTCCAAACGAAAAATTTTGAGGATTTTTTAATGCTGAGGTAAAATTATAAATGGACTTCAAAGACACTGAAGGCATCAAATCGATAAACAATCACTTAACATGTCTAAATGCTCTACCTGAATGTATTCAACACAAAACTAGTGTTTAAAAATCACGATAATTTATTATGAGCATTAGCTAGCTTAACTGTCACTGGCATTAATGAGCACTCAGACAAGACTTTATTTTAAATGCTGGCAAAACACCTCAGTGCTGAAACATAATAATTCAAATCACTAGTTATCACAGCACCAGAATTAAAAAAAAAAAAAAATCAACATGCAAACCCCACATCTTGTCTTTCTTGCATTATTCTGGTATTTCATCTCCAGCTTAGGATGTGTTGATATCGACTTCAGATCCTTATTTTTTAATTAAAAAGAATTTTGCTTGCTATTGGCATAAGCATTTTAGCACTTTTAGGAAGATATTAATTTTTGCAGTTACGGTATATTGCTTCCTAAACCTTAAAGATAATAGACTCTTCAGATTTAGGAAAATGAACTTAAGAATTACATCTTCAGATTAGAAAAAGGTTTTATCTTCTGTTTCTGCTGCTAGGCAGAACCGGTAGCGCTCTCCAGGTTGGACTACACACTATGTTATGGCTATACATCAAAATTCATAAACAACGAATGAACAGAATCATGCACAGGCAAATGAAATTCAATCTCCCAGAACACTGTGGGAGATGTTAAAAGCAGCAGGTAATGGAATAAGACTGGTGACTGATGCTGCTAACTATTTCTTCTAATGAGATAGGAGTGAACGCTGGAATCACTTCCACAGCAACAGAATCCTCTGACCACATTCCTCTGGCAGTCGTTTTCCCATCTCCCCACTAAAAACATCAGACGGTAAAATAGTAAGGCAGCTGTTAGCTTCCATCAACAAAAAGTGCAGCTCCGTACATTTCCAGTTTAGTCACACTCTGCTGGAACAGATGGAGAAGCCAACGCACTTCACTGGTGGGGCTGCTTCAGCAGATTATTTTGTTTGTTTTCCGACATGGCTGCTTGCTTCAGCTTTCAGAGGACCCCAAAGCCACAAACCATCAGCAGACAAACTGATCTGGGCCCCTGGCTGAATTTTCCAAGTTTCATCTCTCTTGCGTCCCATCATCCTAACGCCAAGCCTCCTTCCCTGTGTCTGAGTATGCCTGGTGCCATTTAAAAGGCTGATGACACAACTGCAGAGAACTGTGGGCTAACACCACTAGTTGTCATGACTTCACTGAAGGGTCAAAACAGTTACATAATTAAATAACTATGTTGAATCACATTCAGGCATAGCTAAAATTAAAGTAGGAAACATTAAAAGTATGCAAATAAATTCAATCTTTATAATTTGAGGTGGGGTGGATGTGGTGATTGTATATGAAAACAAGACCTTGCTTACCTTTCCTAATTCCAATCAAGTTAGAAAATGGACAAAAAGAATGGCTAGACCAATATTCAACAGCATTACCAGGGCAATCATGACTGAGTTAGGGCCCTGAAAATAAACAAAGAAAACAAAATTAATCATAGAACCATAGAATCATTAAGGGTGGAAAAAACCACTAAGATCATCTAGTGCAGCTGTCAACCTATCACCACCATCTCCACTAAACCACAACTCCAAGAATGCAATCTTTCACACAGTGCACAGCAACAAACAGGATATGACTTTTCTCTGAAAGATTATCTAAATATCAAAAGCACAGACTGTGCTCATGAAATGTAACCTTGGTTAAACTCTTCTTTTCTAGTGACCTAAATATCATCTGTGTGAAAATGAACTGGATAAATAAAGGTAAGCATATTATTACACTGCTCTTAATCACACTGAGAACAACTGTCTGACAAATATGACTGTACAAACAGATGTAAACAAAGCCATAAACACAAAAATGGTACCAGCTTAAAATAAAACAAAATGAAGAAGTCAAACTTGAAGCCAGAGCACTGTTCCTCATCCACACAGTGGGCTCCTTCTCTGACACCAACCCATTTCAAGACAGAAGCAGGGTTTTGCACGATGATGTGTTGTACGAAAAGAACACCTTTTTTGATAACCAAAGGGAAAAAAAAAAATTATTACTACTCCACTAAAATCCCTAGTAATATATCAATTACAGACAAAAAAAAAAAAAAAGAATTCAATCTGCAATACTAAAAACTTGTTTTGATCTACTTTGAAACTTGGTCATAAATCGTTACCTTATAGAACTATTTAGTGAACGAGGATGCTTTCTGCTAAACAACTTGAAATAATGTATTCAACAGGTGGAGTTCCTGAATTTTTCCATTCTTCTCGTAATGTATTTGGTTTACTACAGCATATTTTCACACAAATTTGTATGTGCTAAGGTGTGCATTTAGTGCAAGTAGAAACAGAAAAACCCTTTACTCAGACAATAGTTCCCTAGATCACAAAAAGCCCATCAAAAACTCTCTCCAGAAAGCTGAACTACTTAAGGATCACTGGCTTCCAGAAGAATGAATTCATTTTATTAGAAATTAGTAATTTTTTTACTTTTCGCAAGAGGCATGCTTTGCAGAAGCTCATTATGCTTTATGGCAATGGCAACATTACCTATGCCATTTCTGGAATAATAAGTTATAAGAAATTGCTATTAAAAATTTGCTGCAGCAATGTAACTAGGAAGCTACTGAACAGTATTAGTGCCACTATTATATCGCATACTCTCATCCCAAAACAGCCACTTAAACTTCTACAAGAACACACCCTTACACAGTAGGTATGATAACAGGCTAGATGTGGACTGCTAAGTTCTTGAGTAAGTCACAAAATATGTTTTGTCAAGCGCTGTTTAAATCTTGGGGGAGTCTCACGCTAATTAGCACTTCTATCCCTACAGGTCATGAAGTTCCCTTTGCACCTCTTCAGAGACATCTGTACACACGCCAAGGATCTAGGTGTTGAAGTTCAACCAGTGCCTGTGACCATCAGGATGCTCCTTAAATTTTGCCACGGGGTAACGGTATTAGCAGCAACATCAGCCTTTTGACTAGTGGCAGAATGTCAAAAACATTCACCAGGAAACTGAAGACTAGGGATTACGGTTACCTTAGCCAAAGGGATTTTGAATACCAAGTTCCCACTTACCAGTGGTATGTTTTAGCCATTGGGTGACAGAACAGAAGTGGAACCGTGTTCCCTGCTTCCTACTGGAAGTGAGCCACGATGCACCAAAGAATACGAGAAGCTTGGTGATGGAGAACAAGCATAAAATATGAGAGCGTGAATCCAGGTATGGCCACATTTCTAATCAGAGGACTGTAAGCAGACTAAATGTGTTCATGTGCAACTTGAACTTCATTTCTTCTTTCTCTTTCTAGCACTGTCACAACTGTGCTAGCTGTGGTTCTTCTGCGCTTTCCTACTGCAAAGGAAATCCAAGTCCCCACCAATTCATTCAGAACTCATGACTCCCACCAACTACATTTGGAAATTGTAAGGTTTACACAAGTCGTATCAGAAGAATTTAAACAAAAATACTTGTTTTATTTGAAACAGCAGTTGATTGAAGAATCTCTCAGTTTGGCAGTCCTGTGTGTTAATGTCAATACCCTCAGTGTGAGTGACCTTTTCTTTCAAAAAATTCCAGAATTTCATGTGACAAACCAGAGAAATACATACATGTTAATGTTACATCTCTGTCCACAGGGAGTGTGATTACACTACTGATTTATTATTTTCTGATATATTTACTGATACTGTGCTCAAATTTGAATTTGGCATCTGCAGGGACTCAGTTTGAGCAAAGCCAGGTCAATAGGTTCTTTATAGTTCAACCTCCAACCTAAAATTGCACAGAAGTTGCAAGGAATAGTGAAGGATACCAATGCCTGATGCCACTGAAATTCGCTGGGATTTGAGTGTCTAATACTTTGCATATTTTAAAATAAAATCTATCAAAATCAAGTTGCTTTATTCCTACTGAAGACCAACCAGGAGTTCAAAGGGCCAGTAACTTACTCATTACCTAAAATATATCCTGAAACAGCATTCTGATAGCTACAAGACAGTTTTTGACTGAATGGTAAATTGGGACTGCAGCAACAAAGAACAACGTGGTATCATTAGTCTAAAGAGAAATAAGGTTGGAGGAGGAAGAAGAGACTTCTCTATGGATGCATCTGCCAGGTTAGATGGGTTTAATAACCTCAACACAGTAACATCAGACAAATTAGGCCACAAAAACCTAGAGACTATGGTCTGAATCAAGAAATCTCACCTACAAAGACAGAAGGAAGCAACACATTAAGAACTTGGTTGTCGATCTTATATGAAGATTAAAGAAAAATCTGTAATATATTTATGATAATAATATATTGAGCCTATGCTTTACAGAAATAAATCCCATCTCCTTCAGCCTGCTCTGGGTATTTCCCCATCTAATAACTAAACTTTGAGCCAAAAGCAGTTTCCTGATAAACTAAAAAAATGATCAAACAGTGTTTGTAGTGCCCAGGGCTGTCACACAGTTAACTACTACCTGTTCTTTAGACACCTATGAAATAAACATTTAATGCTTCAAGGCAAATCCCATAAATAAGACTCTGGTGTCCTGCTAAGGCTTAAAATAGCAAAAGCCAAAATTAGTCTGAGGAGTCCAAGAGTGACTAGCACAGGTGCAGTAAAGTAGCTATAGCAGAAAACCTTCAGTCCTGCTTAAAAACTGCCCCTCCAGCTTCTAATACGTCAGCCACTTACGCACTTAAAAATATAGCCATATGATTAGGTTTCAGTCTGGGGAGGGAAGAAAGTTGTTTTCCTAAAACAGAGAGCCAGGAAGTGGTAAGACTACTCTTGTAATCCCATTGCATTATGAATGTCTATTATATTTAGCATAAAGTTCTTGCTCAGGGTTTTTTTAGGATCAGGCAAATAGAGGTCTATTTTCCTAACATCATGTTAGTTATATCCCTTACTAACCGCATGCTAAGTGAACAAAGAGATGGAAGTAGAAAATGCATTGGATAATGTTCAGCTAAATGTAATGATTTTAGATAAAAACCAGGCTAAACAGTCTGTGCGGCTGAAAAATCTTGACCTACAACACACAAAACTGGGAATATCATACACAGAACATTGGTGCCTGTGCTTGTACCTGACCTAAGGCAACATGGGACATGTCAGACAAATCAAATGTGTATACATAAGCAGACATTACAATGACATTTTTTGCAATTCAGACCTATTTGTAACCCAAATCCAAACTATCTCGAATCACCTCACATTCAAGGTGAGAAAGGAGCATGCAAGTTGATACTGGGGCTAGAGGCTGCTAACGAGCAATTAGAAACAACACTATTTGTTTGCCATTAAGTCCCGATGGAATCTCTATAGCATATTCTTTACATAATATGACTTGAAGGTTCCTAACACTCAGTGAAAAAAGGATTTTTATCCATTTACTAGTGTCAATGCCAAAAAACTGGCAATTATTTTGGAACAGCTGATGAACAGTGACTTTGGCATCATGTTTTTATGCATGTTTTCACCTCGATAAAACTGTGACAGAGTCCTACAGCTCTTTCATAGAAGCTCTGGAATGATTCTAAACTTTGATTTCTGAACATTAGAAAATAAGAGTATAGAGAAATACATTTATGAATTTCAAGTGAATTGCAGATATAATCACGTGCTGATATTTTTCAAATGTAATGCCAGAAATACGGATACCTACATACTATACTCTTATAGTACGTATACCTACGTACTATAATCGATTTACTGCACAAATGATTTTCAGTAACATTCTTAAAGATATAACAGATTCATAGAAATGAATTTTATTAACAAAATGATTACTGCAGACTTTGCTGTAAATAAAATTCTTAATCCAAATCAATGCATATGGGCATCTTAAAGGTCTGTGTTTCATTCAGATATGAGAAATAACTCTGATTCAGATACATGGAAAGAAGAACTAAAAATTATATGTCCTATATCTGTATTTTTAATGCACTTTCACTGGAAACCTGGAAAAAGCACAGCACAATTTCATACAGCACTTTCAGATAATCTAACAAAAATGCTCAATAAATGTTTTGTCTTAAATTTTGTATACCCAAGCCATGCTTTCTCATTCTTTTCACGAGAGTGAGAGTTTGTTTCTGTTTTCTATTTCCTAACAAATATATTTTTAAACTTTTATGGAGGATCTAATGCAGGCGTGCGCTTTCAAATCACAACAATTTGTCAGAGTGAATATAAAGCAACTGCAGTTACTGAATAAAACAAAATAATTCTCTAATGCAGCACTAGAATTCTAAAGTATCTTAACGTTCAGAACTGTCTGAGATAAAGAGAAGTACTCTAATCAGTTATTTTTTCCAGCAATTTTTCACTTTTAGGAAAAGTATTCTGCAGAGTCAAATTTATAGACACAGACATAAGATAGCTTTGAAAAACATACATACTTCTTAAAATGTTGTTGTATTAAAAATTATCTCCTAAGATCTACGTTCTCTCCTTTAATGACATGCTGATAATAAAGAGTAACGCAATTAGTGTGCTCCAAATGAAGCAGAGGGCTGTAATATCAGTAAACAGTAGCTAACGTGTTATACCTGATTACTCTTGATCTTTCCTGATAATAAGCTGTACGTTCGCAGTCCTCATCCTGATTATTCTAGAAGGTCAATAAACAGCTGTTCAGGTGTGCTGCTTGGTTTCTTAATGTGAAAACTCCCTCAGCTCCAAACCATGATTTGGTCAGGATGTAATATAAGAAAAATAAGGACTACTTCTAGCCCCTTATTTTCACCAGAGCTGAAGAAAATATTCCAATTCAGGCTGAAATTCTGTGTATGCTCACTAGACGTTTATGAGCCTGACAGCTTTGTATTACCCTAGATAGGAGTCATATCTGTGAGATTTGAAAGGTTAAAGGGCTGATATGAGCCATAATACAGATTTGCAGATTACAAAACCACTGTGAACATCTAGTTTGATCTGCACAAAACAGAATATAAGCTTCTTGCTAAACTAAAGGACATAATTTTGGCAAAATGTTCTTTGTTGAACTATTCATTGAGGTCTGATGAAAACTGATGGTACATTTAATTAATCTCATTAATAGCAATTTAAAGTAAGTCTTTTAATCTAAATCTGTCTAGCTTCAACTATCAGCTGCTTGGTCTGTAAAATTTTACTGTAAACTATTTTAGGATGTGTACTTACAGAATGTTATTTAATGTGCCAAACAGATTTTCTGTTTTGAACCTTTCATTGTAATATGTTTTAATCACTCTTGCTGCTCTTCACGGGACTTTCCCTTAATTTTTTTCATTTTAAATCTCTGATTTATGAATACTGTATTTTGCTTCAGAAGTGGTTGCACTAGTGCCAAAACCAGATAAAACAGACTCTCATTTGCTCTTGCTTAATCTTTCCTGTTGATAAATCTAAGGATTATATTAACGATTCTGATCAACAGCAGGCTGAGAGCTCATGCTCAGTTACCTCTCCTGATCCTGATCTACCAGCCTTGTCCTCTTCCCATCCTGCATGGTCAGGCTCTTCTAACTGTCTTTCAGCGTATAAGCATATTGCAGATAACAATAATACTTGCATCTTTGCTATCTGGTGATTTGGATCAGTTTGCACTGGTGATCTGCTGTTTTCATTATTTATCGGGTTCCTAGCTTCTATGTCTTCTGCAAACTTTATGGGCAGCACATTTATGTTTTCTTTCACGTCACTAGTAAGCATGTTAATAAAGCAGTGAAGCAGAATTAATCCAAGAACAATCTCATCAGAATAATACCAAATTACTGATGTTTTCCAATTACTATTTAATAAACATTGGTCAGTCTTTTAAAAATGATTTTACTGTGACATTCAGTCTTTGCATTACATTGGCTTCCTTGTCAGAATAAGTAACTGCAAAAGCAGATCAAGTGACTTTCCTGATTGAGGGCATCGTTCCTCTGCCTCTTGAAGATGTCAAACTTGTCCGACAAGATCTTTTACAATGAAAAATTGGAAATTGGTTGGAAATTCTTTTATCTTTTCATTTTGAAATTATTTATTAATGAAATCTGGTGCGACTCAACTGTTTTGCTTCAGCTCAAAGCTAGACTAACAGGATCTCTTAATTGAGTAATTCTGTTTATCCCATCTTAATAATGACACATTGTTATTTTTTTTTCAGGTGTACCAAAAATGATTCAGAGAAGCAATGCTTATTAACAAAGGAACAATATCACAATTTTCTAGACTTCCTCATTTGTTACAGGTTAACTTCAGGATCTACAGCTAATACATTCTTGAGTTTCTCTTGGCCAGAAATAGTTTCATAATCACCAGAAGTTCTGAATTTGACAATTTTTTTTTTCTTAACAGAGAATAGAAATGCTTATTAGTCATTTCTCCTTCTCAGCTTAACTACTGATAATTCCATTATTTCTAAACAACAATGACATTCAGATTCATAGTAATCTGAGTTATAGTATTAAATTTTCTTCTCCATTTTCTAACAAGGAAAAATGCTCCATTTTTGATATCACACTAAAACCCAAGTCTGGTTGGAAGCAGTACATATTTTGGCACAAAACTGCCTGTTTTCAGAGCTACAATCAACAAAGACAAGAAAATGAAAATGGGAGAATGTCTGGACTGCATCAGACAGCAGGGCAGCATCTTGTCTCAAACAGTAATTACAAGCACCTTTAGAGAATGAGATAAGAGCAAGTATGTACAGGGAAACTTCCCACATACCCTCCAGTCTCCAATGATTTGCCGCTCAAAAACTTTCCAAGCTCTAGAGGTGGTATCCTTGTACTAATAACACCCAATAGACTTTTCCTAAAATGTCTCTGTCATCGCTGGAGCCCATAAAGGCTTCTGGAAGTGTTTTACTTATGATGTTCTTTGGCCTGAAGCTCTAAAAATTCAACATATGCTGGCTGGACCAGAAATTACTGTATCATTTTAATTGGATGCCAAATAATTTGTCATTACAACTGGATTTAAAAACTACCTTTATTTAAGAACATGAGTACAGCCCCTGTGTTGATACCATTTACATTAAAATGTACTGTGAGAGTAACTGCAAGTTATACAACTCCTGATGACGGTCATCAATTCATTCTTCTGACACTTGAAGAAGTGATGGAAAAAAGTTCTTAAATTTCATTTTTTACAAGATTTTTGGAAGAAGCTAGAGGATATGCAGTAACTTCTACACCATGACAAGAGCCTAGCCATGCGACTTCTAGTACTACCAGTTATCCACGAAGATACATCAAATATTGTTTTGAAGAAAAAACAAGGAAAGATATTTATATTTGCAAATATGTATCTACACACACACAAAACATGTAAGTAAACACACACTAATAGACTTTTAGGCATAAACAATACCCTTGTGTTTATGGATGCATTAGGGATTTACATTTCAAAAGCTTGTCTATATCTGGCTACATTAATTGTCCCTTTCCAATTTTAAGGACTGGAATGTGTGTGCCTCATTTCACTCTTGTACAGAGGATTCTAGCTAGCAGACTGTATCCATATAAAGATTTTACAGAAGTCTGAGCTTTTCCTGTCTTCAGGCTACGAAGCTCAACAGTAAGGGATAAAAGGGCAGTGAAGGTGAAAAGCTTTCTTGTACTCACCGAGCTGTTTACTACTTCTTTTTCCACGGCTGAACGTGACTCCTTATTAGCTGGATTCTTTGGTGCAGTAAAATCTGGTTTCTTAATTTTTGTGTCAGGTTTGTTTTCTTTGGCATCTGGCTTACCCCCAGATCTAGCAGGACTTGGCTTCTGTGAGTGTGGTATCCGTGCAACTGTTGAAGGTGATGGGTTGACATATTCGTCATCTTCTTCTCCGAGCTCCTGTGGAAGCACTGTTGGATTCATTTTTACATAATAACCATGGTAGTGACCATGCAGCTCCCCATTCTCTGTGCTGATGGGATTGTGATGGGCTGAAAGCTTTGACTGGTGTTTCACAGCTATTTCTTCCTTTATTGGTGCTTTTGAATATAAAGGCTTGTTAATGGTGGGTGTTATGTTCTCAGTGGCTAAAAGCCTTTTTTCTTGATTGAGTTTCATCCCAGAAGTGGAGTTTTGCTTTTTCAGATGTTTTGAAGGAGAAGGCTCAGAAGGAAGAGGAGGACTCTGCCTCGGACTTGCTTCTGGGGTTCGAGGTGGTGTAGTACCTTTTCGATAAAAGTGAGGTGACTCTTTTGGGGTAGGTGGTTTATCCTGAACTTTGTCTTCAGATTTTTCTTTTACTTCCATTCCTTCTTGAAATTTTTGCTTGATATAATCAGGGCCTGGAAAATAGTGTAAGAAAGATATTATGGTTAAAACAAAAATAAGACTTCACAGTAGAAGTATTGCGTTGGGATGTCAGACTGGATGGCCTTGCTAAAATGCTGGGGATAGGGGAGTGTTATCCAAAAATTCACTGACTTCTGCAGTGATTTACCCTAACTGACTCCCTAGTTGAAGCTACTGTACTTCCTGGTAACTGCTGGAAATCCTTACTGATTCCAAACACCTTGCATCTTGAGCTTTGCAAAGGGCCATAGGGAATAAATGATCTCCATGAAGTCTGAGGGACTGAAGACTGACTTACCTTACACCTCTTTCTCTCTTTTTTTTTTCCCCGAGAACTATGCTTTCCTTAATTATCCTCATCTATTTAACTTCTACCCTTACGATGTAGTATTTGTTTGACATGGAAGTATTTAACATTCAGAATGAAATCTCTCTTCTGCCCTTACAACCCACAGGAAATAGGCCTCGAATGCTTGAATCACTTATTTTTCCATTTATGTGCATGTCAGGTTGTCTTATACACATACATATATGCCTTGAACTCTCACATGGTGGCTTTGTCTTCCTGTACAAATCACTTACCACATGAAAACCCAAGTTAACACCTCTAGTGGGTAATACAGTTCTGCTTAGAAGCTAGGAAGACAAATTCTCTCATATTCACTAGGGAAATACTTATACAGCAGCTGGTATGAAGGATATTCTCCCCCAAAATCCTAGCAAAATACCCATGAGCACATTACCACTAGCAAAAACTCAGTGATCAAGGTGCATTTTTATACAGTTGTTCATGTAAAGACAAGTGGGCTGAGATGCTTTACTCCAGGTCTGTCTGATTCAATAGAAACAAAATTGCTGTAAACCTGTCTGTATAGTGGGCAACAGACAACAATTTCTAAATTTCTTCCCAGAGGCCACATCCCAGATTCCAGGATCAGGTCCTGTGAGAAGTCAGAAGCTGGAGAACTCTATTAACAGAGAACTACAACAATCTTTCTGTATATCCAGAATGGCTTCTGCCAGATACAGTCCAACTATTTTTCTGCTTCTATCTCCACTAGTATATCTACTTTCCTCTGATTTCTTTAACTTCTGTAAGTGAGGCTTATTTGTTTTTTATGTCAGAGAAATTCTGTGCCCAGGGAAGAATGTCTGCACACATTTTTCTCCTTTGAATTTCTAGGAGACTCTAGCTGTGCTCGGCAGATACGGTGTTTTTACAGATGCCAGAACACATGCATCACTACACAGAGCCGAGATGAGAGAAGGAACAAAGACTAGCATGAAGTTTTCAGAAGTTATGAATCATCTGGTAAGTAAGCAAGCACTGCTGCAAATAAGAATTACTTGGCATGGAGTTGCTTTTGAGCAGGAGAATCACAAGGATTTCAATATCTTTGAAAACCAGGGGTGAAAATAGGGAGTTGTTGAAATAGAAGAGACAAGTCAGGATTTGTTCTCAAATGGTGTTTGAGGGGGACTCTTTGAGAAGGTAAACCTGCATTTTGTAATCTTCTGGTAGAAGAGGAAGGCAGCAGAGCACAAATTAAATGTTGCTATATATCAAGTCAGTTACAATCACAATTCAAAAATTTTCCATTTTTGCAGAGATATATAAGGTAATGCTGAGGTTTTTAACGTACACAAAATTCAGTTTTCTTCTCTCTTTCACAGGAGATAAAACTAGAGGTATAAAGAAGAAAGAGTACCTAGAAGAGCTCTGCCTAACATTTAAGCCCAAGCCACGAAACTGTTAATTTGCAATAACTATTTATTATAGACATCTACACCTATGTTCATGTTAGATTCCTCCCTCTGGCTACTATGATGAGAGCACCCCAATCTGGAACACCCTCTCTTCAGTCCTACAGTGTTACTCAAGTAGTGCCCAAACTGATCTTGCATGTACCCCCTATAGCACACTGCTGCATCTCTGCTTCTGACCTTCCCAGAAAATTCACATCCTGGGACAGCTCTCCACTACTCAACATATGTAAAGATCTGACATTTGTTAATATATCACAGTGTTTGAACTGAAGGTACTCTGATAAGAAACACACCTGAGCCTCACAAATGTCAGTCTTCTCCATTATTTTCTATGATCTATAAAAACCTTCCAAAGTTGGACAGAGGGTTCTTCTCCTATGACCTCCAGAATATACTGGCATTTCTGAAACAAGTAGGGAATGAGGTCTTGGTTGTTCATGTCTCCATGCAGAGTGAAAAACAAAAACCAAACAGGCTAAAAGTGATATATTTTTACTGGGTATTTGGCAATATTTTATGCTAAGCAACACTGAACTCAACTTAATGAGGCTGTAGCTTCTGCAACAAAGTTAAGTCTGAGAGAGTCTGATCAGACACCGAGGAACTGCCTCAGCGTAACAAAGCAACCACCCTCCCCCTCCCAAATCCTTCAGCACATCACATATGGCTATTAGAGATACATCTCTTGCCTCCAATCCTGCGGGGAACATCTTTCTGATACTTAAATTCTTGGCTCTGTTCTGATGTCAGCTTTGGAGATTGGCCAAGGACTTTTTTTTCTATCTATTCACTGTATTCAGTACAATCAGATTATGCACCTGTCTGAACCACTGACTCCAAGCAGAAAGAACAGTCTCCATTCTCTTCTGAGGACTAAGATGCTTGTCAGGTCTTAGCATGCCTCCATTGTTAAAGGCATTAGCTAACAAGAGAGATATGGACAACAGAATCCTCCTTTTTCTTCTGCGTAAGTGCACTCTACAGCACAAGTCTACAGGAGTCAGGGCCAATGGACTTTGGAAAGGAAGTCACTAATTCTTGATCCCACAAGATGGCTCAGCTGCTTGTTCCCTAAGAGAATAGGATTTGAGGGTGCAAAGAAGTTAAGGTTGGATTACCTACTTAGAAAATAATCGTGGAGTTATGCTTGTCAGTTTTCAGTCCAAGCAACCAGTATATTTCTGAATGCCTAAGAATCACCTTGTCTGGAAAGCAGACACAATAAATATTTTCTAACTAAGTAAAGATAAGCCTTCTTTGTAGAAGAACCTGTGTGTTTTCTCATGGTGACTTGCTGGTCCTGCTACTGCCTTCTCAAAAATAATGCACTTTTGCTGCTCAAGGTTAGTTATTAGGCAGTTTTGGTTCATACAGCTGTGACTCCAGTTGGTTGGCATTGTTGAAGTGAGTTAGACAGCAGCTTAGGGGAATAGTGCCTGAAAACCAAAGGACTGTGTGGTTATGTGTGATGTATGTATCCGAAGGTGGAAGTTGCTCTGCCTGAATAGCACTTCATAGAATCATAGAATATCCCAAGTTGGGAAAGACCCACAAGGATAATTGAGTCCAAATTCTGGACAACTCAAAATTCAAACCTTATGTCTGAGAGTGTTGTCCAAATGCTCCTTGAACTCTGACAGGTTTGTTGCCATGACCACTACCGTGAGGAGCCTGCTCCAGTGCCCGACCACCCTCTGGTGAAGAACCTTTCCCTAACACCCACCTGACCCTCCCCTGACACAGCTCCATGCCATTCCCTCAAGTCCTGTCACTGCCACCAGAGAGCAGAGCTCAGCTCAGTCCCTCTGTTCCCCTTGTGAGATAGCTGTAGACTACAATGGGGTTTGCCCATCAGCCTTCCCAAAGTTGAACAAATGTAATTTACTGCAGTGAGCGTGCTGGGCTTTGGTTTGGTTACAGGCACACTCATTGTCCTTCTAATGCTAGAATTTCTTGTGGAGTTCTTGTGTAACATGTCCTTCCTCCTGGAAGGTCTCCAGTAAGTGATGTGACAGCATGGCATGCCCTGAAAATGAGAAGAGAAGGGTGGCCTGGTTCTGCCACAGCATTTTTAGAGAGGTGACAGCCACATGCTTTCCCCCATAGCCTAGTGAGGTATACATATTGGCAGCAGGGCACTGTTTCAGGATTGTGGCTCAAGCAACGTCTAAAAATGTCATCTTCCATGACAGTGTAAATGCAGCGTTTCCCAAGAAGGCTAAGAGACATTGTGTCTTACCAGCTTGGAATTAAATCTCAAGCTCAAGAAGGATTGCAGAATGCACCTTGGATAGTGAGAAAAAAAGGTGTGGATATATATTCTTATATTTCAGCTTCAAGCTGTACTCCTGTCTATTCAATCTAGCCAGTTTCACTGATTTTGGCCCATATGAAAAAGAAGAGATGGGGATATGGGAAAAGGTTGGAACTGAGGGGGAGGACGAGTGCTGGAGCTGCTGAAGGTACCAGGATTCCTTACAGTAGTCTGGTGACCCTTCAGGGAACACTTCTGATTTTCCGTCAATGTATATAACTCAGTAACCTGCCAGAAATTTAATTCCCATAATTCAATGAGCTTTTGTCTCACTTCATCATAATGACTTCTATATCCTCAAAATTATTAAGGCATTTTTTTTTTATATATGTCAAAACACGCCTATATAATAACATATCAGCCATTCTGGTGTTTTGAGGCAAGACTGCCACAATGCATTTTCAAGTGATCCAAGATTCTGTTTTCTATTACTGTAAATAAAGTAGTTCTTAGTATAATAAAGAATTAATATACTAGAATACTGAATTAAAATAGTATTAGGTAAACTAAAATATACTATATTCTAGCACATTTTAGTTCAACATAGCCCTAAATTCTCCAAGAATTAATCCATTGCGTCCTATTCTCTTATTCTCTTGCAGCTTTCCATGTACTCCAGTATGATCTTAGATGTGCCTTACTTGGTTTACATGTAAAAAGGGATTCATGCAGCAGATATACAGGTTTGAAAGCTTTTCCCTGAACCCAAATTACTTACAATGGAATTCTGTTTATATCAATAAGTAATTTCCACAGGAAACCTTTTCATGGTGCCAGATATGTTCCTCCATAGAGGGATTGTTGTGCAAAACTCCACTAGGACATAATCACAGAATCACAGAATTGTAGGCATTGGAAGGGACCTCTAGAGATCATCAAGTCCAACTCCCCTGCAGAGCAGACCCCCTATAGCAGGCTACACCGGTAGGCATCCAGGCGGGTCTTGAATATCTCCATAGAAGGAGAATCCACAACCTCCCTGGGCAGCCTGTTCCAGTGCTCTGTCACCCTTACTGTGAAGAAGTTTCTTTGCACATTGGCACATTTCCTATGCTCAAGTTTATGGCCATTTCCCCTTGTTCTGTCCCCACAGACCACTGAAAAGAGGTTGGCCGTGCCCCCTTGACTCCCACACTTAAGATATTTATAAACATTAATAAGATCACCTCTGAGTTTTCTTTTCTCAAGGCTGAACAGACCCAGTTTGCTCAGCCTTTCTTCACAGGGGAGATGCTCCAGGCCCTTTATCATCTTTGTGGCCCTCTGCTGGAATTTCTCCGGGAGATCCCTGTCTTTTTTGTACCAGGGAGCCCAGAACTGGATGCAGTACTCAGGTGAGGCCTGACCAGGGCAGAGTAGAGGGGGAGGATCACCTCCCTTGACCTGCTGGCCACACTCCTTTTAATGCATGCACCCCAGGATCCCATTGGCCTTCTTGGCCACCAGGGCACACTGCAGGCTCATCGCCAATCTGTCATCCACCAGCACCCCCAGGTCCTTCTCTGCAGAGCTCCTCTCCACCAGGTCATGTCCCAACCTGTACTGATACTTGCAGTTATTCCTTCCCAGGTGCAAGACTCTACACTTGCTTTTGTTAAACTTCATCTGGTTTCTTGCTGCCCAGCTCTCCAGCCTGTCTAGGTCTGGCTGAATGGCAGCACAGCCTTCCAGTGTGTCAGCCACTCCTCTCAGCTTTGTATCATCAATATACTTTCTGAGGGCGGACACTATCCCCTCATCAAGGTCATCAATGAAGATATTGAACAAGACCAAACCAAGCACTGACCCCTGGGGAACACTGCTAGTCACAGGACATTTAAGACACATAAAGTCTCATTCTGGGAGCAGCAAAAATTCTGGGGAAAGTAGTTTTTTCTGAGCTATGTTTAAGACACTAAGCAATATGAACGAGAGCCTCTCACCATAACATGGCAGTGGATGCCTAGTCCTGCAGTTCAGGACTATATGCGTTTGAAGCAGCTCCTCTAAAACTCTATAAGAAGTGCAGGCTATATAGGACCTGGATGTCTCCAGTCCTCTTGGTTGATTGGTACTCCACTTGTAAACTGTCTGGCTTCTGTGCGAGAGGTACAGCATCCTCCATCTCCTCCTGCTCTTATTTCTGAAGGCCAAAACTTAACCTTTAAATCACTTAAAAGGGATTTGGATGGAAAGTGCTGTAATTACACTCTCTGCAAAAATGCTAATTTGGGAATTACTTGGCATTTCCTGTGAGACTTTGCTTAATTAGGTCATCATAACTTGCATAACTATATTTAAAACCTAGAGGTTGATGTGTTCTTTACCACCGAGACTGACTTTGTTCTTGAGACAAGTCTACTCTATTTGTTTTTCAGAGGAAAATGGAGAACATTGCAAAATCACCATCTTAGTGTATGGAAATAAAATTTAGACTCTTGCTCTGTGCAATTTTAAATTAAAGGAAAAAAAAGGAAAAAATTACTAACAGTTCTCTTCTTTATCTGTAAGAAAAAATACAACATCATTAATCATTTTATAAATGTCTTATAATTCCTTCATTATACTTCCTCCACTCTTTACTCGCCATTCAGTACTTCACCGTGTTCCACAGTATTTCACAATTCAAATTTTTGCTCTTTTGAAGGCCAATAAAGATGGTAATACCACAATGCAGGCTCCATAAAATACTATTTAATGTATAGTTGAGGCTGAAATTCTGTGATTTGATTTCAAAATATATTAAAAGTAATTATGAGGTAAGCACAAACCTACTTCTGTCTTTTAAATTCAAGTGTATATTATGTGACATAACCTGACTTTCTTGCTATATAAGGAGGAATGACTAATAGCTATAGCTGTATTTTTACCTAACACATTTAATTCTCAGGTAACAAACATCAGTAGTTTCACAAATACAAGAAAATTTATGTTATGTTTCTAAATAAATTCCATCCTGAAAGCAGGTATTTCACTCCCTAATTCTGCTTACACATATGCATTATTACCACATTCTCAGTCTTCACTACAAGATTTACTTGATTGTCTGTGGAGAAATGGTGACAAGATCAAAGTTATTCCATCGGTCATTGAAGTCAGATGCTGCAGTCTATATGCAAACTTCAGTACATATTATTGGTGGTAATTATCTTAAGAAATGCCTCAAATCTGCCAAGATTAGAGGCCTCTTTTTACTAAACTCCTGAACATTTCAGTAATATGAGAGAATTTTTGTTCTGAAAAGTTCACAATCTAGAACTATAACACAAAAGATAACAAAAGGGTTATACCCATTTCTCACATGGAGGAAGCTAAAACAAAGGGTCCAACGTGGCCCAAAGCACATGCTTCACCTGGGTAATCCCTCTGTATTCAGTGTTCAGTTGCAAATAAAATACTGCTATGCTCAAAGCTTTGCGAAGTCCTTGGTAAAGTGATAGCCTGAAACTTGCACAGGAAGTCTTGGTGAAAATTAGGGGTGGAATGTAAGTTTTCCAAGTAACTAAAAACTGACATAGGAGTTTGGCCTTAAGTTTGTCATTTGTCTTCATAAATGCCATCTTTCTGGATGAACTGAAACCTTTTTACTGAATTAGAATTCAAACATGACTTTTATTTGTACCTGGGAGAAGGAAATTGTTAATTATGAATAGGTTAGTTTCCTTACTACTCATTACATCCTAGTACAAAATCAGGCCACAATACTATTTGAACCAAAGCCCAAGTCTTTTGTTTTTAAAAGCACTGTAGTAAAAAAGGGAAAAAAACCCAAAAAACTGCTGTTGTTAACATAGATTGCTATATAATGTTTGAGAAATAAAATGGTGAAAATCACTTGGTTTGTTATCTTCTGATGCAATCAACAGTTTTCCAAAGTATCATAATTGGCAACAATATCTGTGATCTCGTTACGCATGTTAGGAAATACTACTTTTCTGGAAGAGTGATCAGGTGCTGGAATGGGCTGCCCAGGGAGGTGGTGGAGTCACCGTCCCTGGAGGTGTTCAAGAAACATTTAGACGTTGTGTTGGGAGACATGGTTAAGTGGGGTTATATTGGTGGTAGCTGGATGGTTGGACTGGATGATCTTGTAGGTCTTTTCCAACCTTGCTAATTCTATGATTCTATGTTTCTATGATTTTATGATCTCATCAGATTTGCTACTTTGACAAACTTTCATAAAGATCAATTAATACAGTATCTTTTTTTTTCCTGCAAGTATCTAAAATTGGATTTTTCACAGTAGGACATCTATTTTAGAATTATTCCTCAGCATACAGGATGGAAACTAGGTAAGGGAAATATAACAATTTATTGGGCTGTTAAAATAATAGATTCAATGAGTCATTAACAAAGTGCAAATAACTATATTCAGTAAGTTCTATAAAGACAGAGTAGTTTTTTATTATTGCTTCATTGTGGATGCATGTAGAGGGGGGAATGAACTATAATTAATGTCACTAGTACTTCCTCTGTTTTATTCTTGATTTTCTAAAGGTTATGCTTGTTAACAGGAAAAAAAAAAAAGCTTTTAACTGGTAGACTGCTGGCTTGAATTCAGCCCAAATGAATGGACGGTTATGCAATGTCATGTGTAAAATGTGTTGATGAACTCAGCTGAGCATAGCTATGGTTAGCAATGTTTGGCAGCTGGGTCAGCCATCTTGGCAGGCTGCAAGGGGACAGAATGGGCCTGGAGTGTGAGGGGGTGGGATTACAGCCATAGAGAAACTGATGACTATAATCCAAGGTGGTCAAAGGGGCATAGGGATCTGAGAGACTATAGGTTCTGACTGATTTAGATACAGTAGTTTAGGATGTTATCCCCCCAGATGTCTGCAGCACCTTTGTGATGATTATAGCATCTCAGCAGCAGGAAGTGGGAGGCAACAGCTGTTTAAACGCTGGAGCAACATGCAGCAAAATATGCGAGATGTCTGGTTCCCAGACAGCAAGAGGGCATCTGACTTGACCGTCAATTTGGAGGTGGGATTCTCCTAGAAAGAAATGCGCTATTCACAGTGATGCACATGTATATTATTTAATAATTCCTTAATTCAGAATATTCATATTCTTAACGTTACTGTTTCCTTAAGCGATACTCCTGGTAGCTTTTTTTCTCTGCACTGGAGGCAACAAGGGAGACTAACATGTGCCAGCACTCACTAGATCCATGAATGTCATGGAGAGTGATGCCTACATGCATTTATATTTTGGAACTGCTGTGATTTGATCTGGCAGCCTGCTGTCCTTCAAGTCATGTACTACCAACGTGACCTCAGAATGTAACACAGATAGTGCACAGTAATATGCTATCACCACAACCTGACAAAAGCCACATTATCAATCAAGGATGTTAAAGATAGAATACACAAATCCTTCGCTGACAAATAATTTTTAAAGGTAGCATCATTAAACATGAGCAGGTTTCCAATGCAGCCTTAAAAGCAACTTTCCTTTCTTACTAAGTAAACCTAGGCATATAATTAGGTAATAATTGGTGGAATTCGGAGAAATTGTTTGCTAAGTGTCTCATGTACAACTTCAAACGCTCAAATTCCTCTTTATCAAGGTTGCCCTCTCAACTCCTTTATCTCTTCTTAGGAAGAAGTTTAATGCAGTAGCATAAATAATTTCCAAGTAGTTTAATACTGGAAATACCTGCCAATACTTTATTTTCCTGATTTTGACATAAAAGAAAAAGATGGGGCCCTCTAAAAGCCCATGTCAAACACTTCCTGTCACAAAGATCAAGAGTGCTGAGTTACTTATTTACTGGACACACTTACAGAGATATGTACACACCTGGCCAAATCTAAGGGTAGTTCTTAAGCTTCTGTGTTTACTCTGCTCTGATGTTTGCACAGCAAAAGACTGTGGCTTGTGAATGGATGACTATCTGCATTTCACATAGAGAACTTGATTCTCATTTTAAATAGATATTTGTTGAAAAGCTCGTGGTATTACGTTATCTCACAGTGCTGTAAGAAATCTCTTGAAAATATTAAAGCATCTGCTGAAGCGGCAAATGGTCCAAATCATATACACTATCACAAACTTGTGAGACTAGAAGTAGGGAAGTAGGACAACAGAACAGAAACATCAACGCCATTCTGATCTACAAGAAACCCAGTTTGCAGTTCCTGGAAATCTGAATTTGAGTCAGCCTATCATGTACATATCTAAATATAATAGATAAACAGTATTATTGTTTTATTTTGTATTCTCACAGATTTTCCAATAAATCATTAAAAAAAAGAATAAAATAACACTTTAATGTTAGATTTTCTCCTTCAAAAGGTTTCTAACTGCATTATTATGGAGTAAACATACATACATTTGAAAGACTCAAAGGCAGGAAAGAATAGCTTAATGAATCTCAAAAAGTGTCTGCTGTCAACACTGAGAACAATCTATTTGTTCTGACTGTCCAATTTCTGCTTCATTTCTATGGCTGTTTTAATAGGTGACTACAGTTGCTGTAAAATCTTTAGAAAGAGACACAAAATTAATAATTGTATTTGCATAGTAAATTACAGTGTGTAGGCTCTTACTCTTTTAGACTTGTTCCCACTAGAAACATGAAACAGATTTATCCCACCTGGTATGAGTGCTGCGCAGCCCTCTGTCACCTCACTTGGACATCAGCTTATGGGCATAGAAATTGCTTATGACCAGCAATCTTAATTACTACATGGCTTTCTTTACTTACCCTAACTCATTGCTGATGAATACTGACAGAACCTGTTTTACAAGACTGTATGGTGTTGGCATACAGCTCTTGTGTTTAGAACAGGCTTCATTCTTACGGGCTGGACAACGGACACTTTGTACTTAACATGAATGTTAGCAGTTAAATAACAGACGTGCTACAATGCACCTGTATTCTTCAGAACCTACAGGCTGTTCTATACGAACTAACTGAGAAAATAAGTTTTTAGCTTTTCCACAGAAAAAAAAAAGAGTCTACTTCAGCCAGGCTGCACTGGGGTATGAAGCAGACTGAAGCCTAGAGTCAGTGTTTGCTTCACTGTCATCACTAAGAAGAGTATGTGAACCCCTGTTTGTGGGAATCAGTTTTCTGAAAACTGGAAAAAAGTCACTGGGAAATGTTAACTACTGCAGTGGCATTTTCAAGCTTCTTTATGTTGATCCATAAAAGGAGTGCAGAAGGGAAAGGCTGTAATTCTGTTATCATAACAACTGCATATTCTCTGAAGAGATAAACTGTATATAAAAAGGATCTGCTACTAGTAGCCCTTTTTACCCAGTAGAATCACATTTCTTTACATTTTTCCCAGGGTGTCCACACCTTCCTTGCCCAAAGTTAGACACAGTATTTCAGAATGTCACTTGCGTCACATAGAAAAGGGACTATTACCCCTCTTCTCCATGACGCATTTCTTCAGTATATGCAGACTGGAATAGCATCAGCTGCTTCTCCTGCTGTATCACATTTCAAGAGTGTGGCTACCATCCTGCTCCATGGGAGTTTGGCAACTTGACCTCAACAGGAGCAGGTTCACATCTCATCTCCAACTAGCTGGGTCTGCCAGTCCCTAAGGGCTTCTCATAGCACTTCTGAGGAACAGGTCACCGTCTTCAACTTAAATACTAAGTCCAGTAATTCTGCTAACTAATTTGGCGAGTAATTACTGGTGTGAATGATAGCATCCACTTTCTCCTAAATGTGGAATATTACTGAGACCTTTGTTTTATTCTGTTGCAGCTTGTGATTTCAGCATACACACTTCACTAGCACCTTTTCATTTAAACAACGCAGTTCACCACACTACAAAAATACACAACATACCACCCATGATATTTGGCTAGTCAGTGAAGACACAGATGAGATGACTACCAATTTCTATGTCATTTTACTAGGCTTCTCTCTCCTTGCTACTCTTAACTTCCATTTTTTTTTTCTCACCATCAGTAATATTCCTCTTAGAATCAGACAGCATAACTATCTACACACAGTCAATTTTCCTTTAGAAAACTTTGTGAATTAGTAGTTGTCACATCTTTCTTTTAGCTAAACCAGAAAACAAAATGTATTCAGTGAAGTTCAGAATCAAAGTAGGGCTGATTTGGCTATCAAGCTTTACATTAAAAACAATCTCTTAGTAGATTCTCCCCTTTTGTATAGCAATCACTGATTTGCCTTTCTCTTCCATGTTAAAACTTTTAACATAAACATCCCAGTTCTCAGTGAGGCTCTGGTAATAGACTGTTGAAGCTACATTAGATACACTGCCTCTTGGGCCACATACAAACATGGAGGAAGGAGCAGGTTTTTCTTCCTTGCGTTTTGTTGTCTTTACAGAATTTGATATACTATACCAATGCCAGATTTACACAAAAATTCTTACACAAAGTAACCCTCAAGGTCTTGGTCCATCTGCATATATATACAAGGTAACATTTGTAGATAATAGAAATTATTGAAATTATAGTAGTTGCTCTACTGATACATAACAATCAGCATCAGATTAAATCTGCTACTGTTTCCACGAAGTAACTTAAAACAATCACAAAATGACATGACCTGAGATTTTTGAAGGATGGGAAGAATATCATTCATAGCTGTCAGAAGCTTTTCAACACAACAGCATTTTTCTTTAGTACATTTAATAACCAACTGAAATTTTTGCCAAAATCATTCTAACTTTTGGTTCTTTTAAAAAATTTTATCTCACAAAAAACCACTGTCTGCACTGTTTTATTCTGAACACCTTTCTATTTTAGCAGTAATAAAAAAGAAGAGTCTAGCATACTGAAGTGCATTAAAAAGAGCATTGCCAGCAGGTCTAGGGAATTGATCCTCCCTTCTACTCTCACCTGAGAAGGCCACATTTAGAATATTTCGTCCAGTTCGAAAAAGACAGGATCTCCTAGGAGGCCAGTGGAGGGCCACAAAGATCATTAACGGCCTGGAGCATCTCCCCTGTGAGTAAAGGCTCAGTAGCCTGAGTCTGTTCAGCTTGGGGAAAAGAAGACTGAGGGAGGGTCTGATCAATGTTTATAAATATCTAAAGAGAGGTGTGAGGCAAGTGGATGAGGTCAGGCTCTTCTCAGTGGTGTGCAGTGACAGGACAAGGAGCAATGGCCTAAAACTTGAACGTAGGAAGTTCGGTACTAACATGCAGAATAACTTCTTTGTGATAAAGGTGACAGAGCACTGGAACAGGCTGCCCAGAGAGGTTGTGAAGTCTCCTTCTATAGAGATATTCAAGACCCATCTGGATGCCTACCCATGCGACCTATTGAAGGGTACCAGCTTTAGCAGGGCACTTGGACTCGATGATCTCTTGACATCCCTTCCAACCCCTGCAATTCTGTGATTCTGTGATATATGTCCAGTGCTTGAGTTCTAGAAATCAGCACTTGTGAATTGCGTGCCATTCAGATTCACTACTGGGAAAATATGAAAAATATGTCACAGAACAACTGAAATTATGTTTGAATGATTTATATGTGGAAATTAATGTGGAAATAACTAGACAGTGCTTTGGACTCTGCCAATTTTAGTCACAGATTTATACACTGCTGCCTCTTCTTAAACTCTAGATATTTCAAAGGGATTACTTGCTACTGTGATTTATCACATCATATGATAATACCAGATTTCATTTATCTACTTGCAGTTGTAGAAAAAAGCTTTTGAAATTATGAACTTGAAAGATACAAAAACAGGAGCAAAATAAAGAGATCAAAAATTCACTGCATTTAATATACGGAGTTTTATCAATTTTTGTGAAGGGTAAAGCGTTAATTCAATATTTTTCAATATTCAGGAAGAGTATTTCATAAAAACATAGAATCAGAGAATGGTTTGATTTGGAAGGGATCTTAATAGCCATCTAGCTCCAACTCCACTGCTGTAGGCAGGGGTGCCACCCATTAGATCAGGCTGCCCAGCACTCTGTCTAACCTGGCCTTGAATGCCTCCAAAAGCATAGCAATATTCATTAAGCTGCATCGCATTTTTAGAAAAAAAAAACAAACTGATTTCTTACATCTAGCAATGGAATCAGTGAAGGTTATGAGTCTGAAGTGGGCTAACAGAACTGCCTGCTGCACTGGAAATGCCAGAACCATACAAATCCAATGATCAATTTTATTCTGGTAAAATTAGGGCATGTGATCTGTTTAGTCTTCTTCAGGCATCTTTCCCAATATATTATTGATCTTTTATATCTTAACTTTTCTGACATAATGTCAGTTCTCCTTTTATCTCTAAGGTCTAAGTTGGCAACACTAAACTCTTAATTTGCAATATCTCCTCACTGCTCCTCTTTTCCAGAACTATCCCAACCTCTTCACAGTTTGGCAACTGCCCAACAAACTCATATTGACCCTTATCTGATACTTTCTGAGGCACCCCTGCTGATTTTGTCGTGTTAAGTACTCTGTTTGCATCCTCTTTTTACACAGCTGGCCATACTCTTCTGGAACATTTTTCCCGTCAACTTCTGTGATTCCTCCTCTTACTTCTCCCTCATTTTTCTTGCCCTTCTTAACCATACCTTCAGAGAATCACAGATTACTCTGTTTTTGATCCCTTTTCCTTCTCTTCTTACACTCTTCATCCTGTCTAATCTCACCATCCAGAAAAAAATCAACTACCAATTCCAAGCTGTCTATGTTTCAGTTCCAGATTTGCCACCTGTTTAGATTAAGATCTGAGTAAATAGCTGTAACAAGACTAAATTGTAGAAATCTTCATCCTCTCAAAATTCTCACCATGATCTTCTACAACATTCTGAAAAATACTACATTGGTCTACATTACTCAGGTCTATAATCCGAATCCCATAAATCTTTTTCAGATCTCTCTGTCTTTACTTCTGCTGTCTTGAAGATTCTCTTTGAATAAAATGCTCTGCATGTTAGCCATCTATTTCTCGGGCACTGGCAAATATGGAATACAGCTGTAAAGATCTTTTTTCTCCAGTGTTATACTGTTTTCTCTGAAACACATCTCTGACTCTCCACTTCCTATAAAAACAACAGCAAAGGATCTCACAGCCCAGAACCAAGTGTTAATTGCTTGTGATCAAGCAGAACTAGACGTACCAACAAGCATAGTGTAACCCATGTCTATGTTTAAAAAATAGAAATAAGACACTTTTTCAATGTAATTCAAGTCTGCACTAGTATAATAAATTTTATTTTAAAATAAATTACCATACTCTAGTGAAATTCAGCGCTGTAAGAAAAGTTTTCACAGTATAGATTTTGTTAGCTGAACTTCAACATGGAACAAATATTTATGATGCAGTTATAAATAACATTTATAATGGAAATGTTGACTGCTATGATAATACTCCCATGTGATAGACCCTAATTCATCTTGTCCTTGGCTAATGGACACTTGGACAGACCAATATAGAAATTTATTGGAGCAGGACAACAGCAGTCAGGTTCTGTGTCCTCGAGTTAGTGTTTCTTTTTGGGGGCAAACGAGTAATTTTGAACAGGAAAAAGGAGGCAATTAAAACTCTAAGGTAGCACTGATATCTTTCATACCTCCCATACTGGCAACTCAGAGAGATATACCTAAGGCAAGCCTTTAAGAAGGTACTTCAAGATAGCAACTTAGCAGTGATAAACTGAAGTTAGCTCACACTAGCTGCCTGACAATCCAGCTAGCTTCAATAGCCTTTACTAGGCAATCCACAAGTTGTATCAAGATGTAAATTAACTAGTTCAATACTTAATAGAAGCCTGAAAAAATTACAGGGATTTCAACAGCTTTACTTCTCTACAGGAAACTGTTCTCTGTTATTAGTTTAAAAAGTTAATTATGTGCTTTTTTTTCCCCCCAAGCAAGTTGCTTGATTATGTCACTCAAAAGTATGTTGGAAAGACTGAGAAAGCATCCTGGAAAAATGAAATCGGTTCCTTTGCAACTTCTCCTTCCTTGGCCTTCTTCCAAGCCCGCTCATAGTCCCAGGTGCATTCAGGAGGGCTGAGGAGTCAGCTGAGCCAGCATGTGTGTATGACAGTGGGGCAGGATGAGTGCAGGCTGCCAACAACTCCTCACATTGAGCAGAACAAAAGACGTGGGTAGCTGGGCACCTGTATCTAGGGCTTGGCAGGACTGGTGATAAATTTGGAAGTCAAGTGGCTCGCCAATAGTTAGAAAGAGAAAGAACAGAACAAGAATAATGCTTGAAGCTCACCTTTTCTTTTAGCCCACCTTATTTCTTTGATTATCGGATACAACACAAGTAACTTAGTATACTTCTGTAGACTTCTCCAGACATGTTAAAAAGAAGACAGAAGCAATAAACTGTAGAGAAAAAGGTGCCACAGGAAGAATCTAGACAACAGTTGCATGAGGATGATGTAGCAGTATCACTTCAAAAAATGAAGAGGCTTTTGTGTGACTAAGAATAACTAGTGAGCTTCCTTATGCTTTAAGGCACAAACTGATGGCATAGCTGGTAACTGTAATCAGGGAAAAATGTTCACTGTAATTGGCTTCTTAAATAAAAATATCTGGCCTCGTCCACATGCGCTTAGCCAGAACATTTCTGTTAATTAGCACCAGGAAGAAATCTCTCCTTCCTGTCCATATGGAGTTTGCATTTTGTAAATTGAAGGAGATGGAGACGGCAGAGAGGAGGAAGATGGGGAGGATGTGCTTTCTTCCAAGGTTACAGACATCAACATCTGGTCAAAAGAAAATTTAAAACACAGCTTCTCTTTAAGACATTAGAAATCTGCAGAAATTGCCTATTGCTTGAAATTCTTATTTCTGAAATTTTATTGCAGAATGTTAAGTAATACTATTTCTGTAACAGTACCCTAACATTATAGAAAAAAATGGTGGTAAATACTAGAAATTCTTGTTCGTTTTATTAGAAAATCTTCATTTCCTGTTCACATATTTCATCTAAAATTCTGTCCACCTCTCTAGCAAGTGTTAACAGTTAAACTGCTTCTTGATTATTCTCATGTCTTGCTCAGGAGGTCAAAGGCTGGAAGAATTTTTCTGGTGAGCAACGTGTGTTCTTCAAGCAGCTGGATGGCTTGACAAATAATCTGCCATAAAACAATTCAGATTTGAATTTCCAGACCTTAATTGCTCCATGGTAAAGTGCCCAGACTCCTGCCCTGCAGCAAAGTAGTTTTACCCCTCTTTCATGTAATCAAATGTTATTCATTCAAACTGAATGAAAAAACAGTATACATTTACTGCAGGATATGTATGCATACAGACAATTACAGCTTAGCTGTCCAGCCTGTGTAAGTTCATACTTTAGTTTATCTCCTGACAGCATGTTTACAAGAGTAAATGCTAGAGTTGTCTTGTAGAATTTAACATAAATAGGTCACTCACATCCATTAAACTTGTGCAAGATTAGAACAATCTTCCCCCTTTTTACTGGGTGCCAAAAGCCTTTCTTTTCTATTACATCTTCCATTAGTCACTTACCCCTCTCTAGGCTTTAACAAGAGACACAAAACAGCCTTTATTGTTTTTCTCTAAACAAAGAAAATCTCAAACTGTCCCTAGATGACTCCCTTGAATGAGAAAATGGCTCAGGTTTCATTTGTTTCCTGTCCTGATATGCTCTTTTCTGACACATCTACAAGTTTAGTGATGCCTGGAGGAAACAAACAGGTCAGCGCTGCCATTTCTCAAAATTTGTTTTATTTGTTAATAAAAAGGCCTGTAAAGTCTGGTCTCTATAAAGACTAGAACACTTGCTAACTCTATGAGACCTACAGCCTTGTGGGTCGGGCTCTGCAAAGATATGCCATCATCAAGCTATCAATCACTAGCCAAATCTCTGCAACAGCAAAAGTAGAAGTAATATTGTTCCCGAGTCCCAGCTGAACAAGCGTACATAAAACCATTCCTTGTAGCCTTATGACCACTTAGACTACGGCTTAGATCTTTTCAATCATACTTGCTTTCCTAATATGCAAATATTAAGGTAATTATTTACTGGCAAACTAAGTTTGAAGATTTCTATAGTGCTTCAATCTTCATGATTCAGACTGACACTATTATTCATACCTGCTGAATGCTACTTTGCTTCCTACCACTTTGTTCTCATTTCAATCTCATTTTGAGCTACATTAAAAAGCTAGAACCTCTTGGCAGTTCTTGATAAATGCCTTAATGAACATAACATGAGAGAGAAAGCAATTGGGAAGTGAGAACTGTCATGGTACAATGACTTATGCATATTCACTGTAATTATAAATTGTGTATAATAGTAGGATATATAGCCCAAACAGTCTCATGTTAAGAATCTGAAATTTGAGAGCTTTATCAAAGATTTTCATATTTATTTAAATGTGCCTAGGCCTCAGGTAATGCAGAAATCACTTCTTAAGACAAACAAAAATGCTTAACTTGTTTACAGAAAGGTGTATGTACTTTAAATATTGTCTCTTTCTTGTTGATTTGCTACATACATTTACTCCTTACTGACAGCATGCGTGCTTATCATTCAAAACTGTTCAAGCTTAGAGAAAAAAATTATGTTTTCCCACCATAAGTTATTTTCAAGACAACTTAGAACAAAGGAAAACTTTTTCTGATGGATTTCTTGGTGTCACATTTCATACCATTATGTACTTACATTTTCTCTTGAGCCATTTCTTTATTTCAAGGGCTCAGCAGCTTTGAAATACTTTCAGTCCAGATGCTTTAACTCCCTCATTTTTATCCTCAAACAAACTTTCCTTTGACAGGGTCCCTGCTATTAGTTCTTAGCATGGCTAAAATTAGGATTTCTTAACTTATGACTAATAAGATGAACTGCTGCTATAGAGTGGGAGTTCATCAGCTGATGAAAAAATGAAATAATGAAAAAAAGAAAATAATTTCAGTATCACGGGAGTAAGTATGGGCCACTAATATGATTAATCCACAGAAAAGGACGTATTGAGGCAATTTCCAACAGTGAAAGGTGCATATTGATATCATGTTAAAGCCTGTAAAGTCTTACTATTGGAAATACTTCTGTTGAGCATTGTCTAGAATTCTGGTCACCCATGTTCAAGAAAGACACATCTAAACCTGGATACTAAGGAAGACTGCAAGACTTGTAAGCCCCAACTCTCCCAATCGCAATACATACAGACTGCTCTTTACTATAGAATACATAGAAATAAAGAAAAAAAATATTATTTAAGCTAACAAACAATGACTTAAGACCAAGTCAAATACAGTGGTCATTTACACTGCAAGTGGAGGAAAGGTCTAGACTGTTAGAGAATGCTGAAAAAACAGAGTTCTTTGGCTGTGGGACAATTATATCTGCCTGCATCCACAATCTGAGTACAATTAAGGATAAAGGGGCTTGTACGTGAAAGAAAGATATGCAGAAGATGAAGGTAAGCAAACATGAATCTCAGAGCTATAATCTCTATTAGCATACAAATACAGACAAGACCTAGAAAAGTAGTAACACAATGTGGCTTTACTCATTTGACAGGTGAAGGAAAGGACGGAGTTTTGAAAATACAATCAATTGGATAAATGGAATTCCATTTTACCTATTCAGTTTTAAGCTAAGGAGCAGTACACAAATAGACTAATCTCCCGGAAAGATATCAGAAAAAAAAAAAAAAGTAAAATCCACGCTGCGTCTTTTTATAGCAACTTGCCATACTACGTGTGTACTCGCAAAGCATTCTCCAGAGAGCAGGCCTTAGCTAACCAAGACTGACAAGATTTCCCTCACATAGTAAAAATAATAGGGATCTTTCCCCTAATAACACTACAGAAACAACCAAAATTTCTGTTTATTTATGTTCTCTGATGTCTTATGTTGGCATTATCCCGAATAAGCTATTAACCAGCCAAAGCTGTAAGCTTGATTCCAACTTTTTGACGCTTCACTGTTTAACACAAAGCAATATCAACAAACAATTAAAAAATGAAAACAAAATCTCCTGGAGTAACATACAGTCTTCACTACCTAACCACTGTTTCTGCAAAAATGACAACATTCAAAATGGAATAAACCTTTTAATTTAACACAGAATCATTTTACTGTGAGAAAAAAGACTAGCCACAAACCAAGACCAATCTATAATTACCTGGTTGGTAGAAATTTGGTGAAAGTTCTCTGGCAACTGCTCTTGCAATATCACATTCCTGACGAGCAGCCTGAGCAGCCTGATCCGCAGCATCAGCTTTAGCTCTTGCGTGTGCAGTTCTGTACAGAGTAGAAAACAGTTTATATGCAGAGGAGTCTTTTATATGTTGCATCAGTAATGAGAAAGTAAAGTATTGCTTCCCTTAGCTACCATACACTGTACTGTACAGTGTACTGTTATGCTCACATGCTGTGTATACCTGCAAATCAAAGCGTACAAATTTCTCTTCTCAGTTCTTCAGCCCTGCTCATCCTTGTATCATATTTACTTGTAGGTACACAGTTTACAACCCAGCTTTATAAACTTTCTAAGTAGAAAAATAAGAAGTATCTAAATGAAACTGAGATGATGATTATATGGTCAAATGCTAACACACAGAGCACAAAGTGTACAGGAGGTCAGACTGGGACACTACACTGACTCCTGAACAGGGAGCTCTGACACCAGGAGAGACCAGTCTCTGAGAGACTGCAGAATGCCTTGAAAAACAAAACTTATACAACATCTCCTGCCTATGCCAGAGGGGTTGGAACTTGATGATCCTTGAGGTCCACTCCAACTCAAGCCATTCTATGATACGATTTCAAAGTTAACGTTCAATGCTGGATGAAGAACTAAACTGTGATACACTGGCCCAAAAATCTGAAAAATGTCTCCCAGTCAGACCACACTGGAAATGAATGGGATGTAAAATGTGTGTCTGATACTTCAATAGGCATTTGTATAAGTGGGGACTTAACACATTTAAATTCTTGTAATTCACTGAATTTCAAATCCAAAACAATGTGAAAAAGGCAACTTTCAGAATTCAAGAAAACAGTTCAGAATACTTTCAGGAACTAATCTGCCATCTGCTGCTTCTTTTTTCTCCTTCTGTTATTTCTTAAAAAGTCTCAAGAATAGCTTGTGCAAATGCCTCTCAATTTTGACTGTGCAAATTGATTGCTGCATTACTGCATGATCACATCACTTTCTGTCCAATCTTCCTTCATCAGTTCATTTTTTAAATGGTCATCTGTTTAGAAATTCCTGATTGCTCGCTGCGTCTCTCAGAGCCAGCAGATTGCCTAGAGCTATAAAATGGTTCATTAGAACTGCGGGGAAGCTAAACATGGCAAAAACAGCAGAGTTTTTCAGAGCTACTTAAGAGATTCATGATATTTCTGAAACAGTTATATTCAACTTCATTATCTCAGGAGTTCTCTTACAGCTGAAAAATGAAGTAAGAATAAATCAGGAGGAAAATAAAAGCAACAATTTGCATCCCATGGGCCTGGCTATACTAATAAAATAAAATAAAATAAATGAAACCCCAACATTTTCAATTATTTCTATCTAAAAATTCAGTGTTATTTTCAAGGAATAAAGAAAAGTTCTGTGTGTTTTAGACAAAGAAAGAACTCAAAGTTAGCACTGACCTGGATGAGTAGGAGATTAACAGTGTGGCAGACTTTGCATTTCTAAAAAGATGCTTAATCCCATAAGGTTCTAGTATCAACACAGACATAAAAAAATCCCACACAGACAGTTTCATCTGTGGTGCCTGGAGAAGATTTACTTAAGTTACATCCTCCATAAAATGTGTAAGGGGATAAATGCTGAATGTTATTTCAAAGCTTAGCTTGTCATAATTTAATAGATAAGTATCAGATCAAGTTGCCTTCTCATCGGTCCCCCTAGGTCTCTAAAAAAAAGATCATTATTATGATCATTATTATCGCAAATAAGCGATAACACCTTCGACTTGCAGTCAGGATCATGAAAGAAATTGTTAATCAAAACAAACACACTGTATAATCCCATATGTGCTCCGTGCAGTTCATGAATGGTTGTACAGTATGTGCTTGCTTAGTAACAGTAATCAAAACTGTTCTTTCTCTATAATCATTATTTTCAATTAGATGAGCTATTCTTAGCTCCTGCATAATTATGTCTATGTAGCATAAACCTAATGAAGCAATCATAGCGCTGGGACACTGTTTTACGAGACAATAATGTCTGCACATGGATAAACTAGACTCTGATCATCCTATTGTGATGATAGAACAACCAGACTATTCTCATGTAAAAATAGCCTAATGCTATTGTCACAGCTGCAGTTGAAATATGAAAAGCTAATATACTAAATGACCAGTATTGGGAAATTGTACTGCCAGTTGTTTATTGATGTAAATTTTCTGTATTACTATAGCCAAGAAGCAAATGACACATCCTATCTAAACATGTATGAAAGTGGCAGAGGCACTGAATGGAGACACAAGTAATGAGCTAGTGATGCTTGGGCACATGAATCTGGGCGGAAGCAAGTCAAAGTAGGAACACACAGTAGAACAGAAGGTAAACGAATGCTGCCTTTCTTGTCTGCCCTAACTCATACCTGCCATTTTTTTTTTAATTCTATTGCTTCCTGCTGTTCTGCTGCTTTTGTACATGCAGTCAGGAGCCCCGGCAGATCAGGACGGAGTGGCTGCTGAGACATTTGTGTTGCCAAGGCACCAAAAACCCACAGCACAGAGGGAAGAGCAGCACCAGTGTCCATGCTCCCAAGCAGGCCTTCTGCCAGCCAAAGAGCAATGTGCACACATGGCTGTGCTGAGACATCTCCTAACGGCCTCTTCAGTGAGCGTCAGCACGACACTTGGCAAATGGAGAAAGAACAGAAGAAACGGGCATAGTCTAGCTTCTGTATCTAACAGAGCTGTGCACTCCAGCTGTGAACATGTGCTCTTCACTTTGTGCTATTGGCTTTTTATTACCTTACCATTGGGTTACTTTACTAACTAGCAGTGTGTACTTTGTTGTTTCAATTTCCAATTGTATAGTCAGACTTATTTTTTTTTACTTCCTGCACACTCACTTCAGTCAGACTCAATTTTTCAGTTGTTTTTTAATTTCTTTTCATTCTCACTTCCACACTTGCTTTCCCTGTATGTTTACCAAATTACTTCCTTGGCACTATGTTTTATTTGTACTTGCTTCATTCTGCCTTGCAGTGATCCCCCCAGTAGCAGTGGTATTATCAGAGACTATGAAGAGAGATGTTGTTTTGGAATGACGGCTATTGTAAGGGAGATACCAAAGCCAGACAGCCCCACTGAAAGACAACTCATTTGCTCCACCTACATTTCACAAAGCATGAGAAAGCCTACTTCTTCAACTTGTGTCCTGGAGTAGTTTTGCCACTGTGAAGTCTTGTAGCTTTGTTCATTTTCAGTAATTAATCATGGGTGTTTAAGTCTACTATGTATGAAGTAAAAATCAACCACATTTGAATAACCACCATCTCCTTCAGAACTCATTTTTCCAGACCACTCTACTCCTGTTGTTGTAACAAGAAATGTTTATGAGAACTTTTGGAAGAGGAAACTCAGATAATAATAATAATAATAATAATAAAAATTCTCCTCTTTCCCAACCAAAGAAAAGACTTCTGCAGGCTTTACATGCTGTTCCATCATTCTACAAGCAGAGTTCATCCGAAGTTTCAGCAGCAAAATAGACACTATGCAGGAAAGTATGCAGCAATCCACAAACTGCAAAACAGTATGGGAAAATAGTGACCTGTTTTGCAATGCTACATTCAGGCTCTAGTGAACAGAAAAAGGCACTGTAATGATTTTTCTTTCAATTCAACAGATACTTCGTGAAAATTAATTCTCAGCAACTGCATCACATAATATACATTACCAACTTTTGAAATGCTGTCTGTATTTGTTTATATTTCCATCTACTTGAAAGCATTGTCCCACCATTAATATTCCATGAGAAGTCTGAGACGCACTTACAAGATTTCAAACCAGTATAAAACTAACGTATTAAAAAAAACACAATTCACATTTAGAGGAACTGCGTGCCACCTAACTGCTGAGTTCACACTAGTCTTAAATGCATTCACAATTATATCTGTGGCAGGACTCAGACTGCACATACATTAAAAAATGAACCCACAGCGACAGTCACTACTTCAGACATAGCACTGGTACGGTATGTGGAGCCCATAAACATATGAGACTGTGTCATGACTGAATAAGGGCTGTGGGACAAATGATTAACTGAATAACTGCTGTTAGTAGAAATTTCATCTGGACTCCTATCAGAGTGAGATTTCAGAAGTAACCTAAGCTTTCGAGACTGTGGGACAACTGGTACCACTACTGATATCTTTTTTCTTCTCCGGTTGGTTGTGTTGGTAAATACATAGATGGATTCTGAGCTACACTCAAGGGATTATAAGCACAAACTCAAAGGGGATCATACTGTGTGCCCTTCCAGCAACACTACAAGCAGATTTCCATCCACTTATGTCTCAAAAGTGACTTGGACGGGGAATATTGAGGGCTGAAGAGCTTAAACATTATCTAGCACTCTGTAGCAACAATGTTTCTATATAATACCATTTGTCTTGAATGCATTATGTAATATTTATCTAAATTTAAACTCCATTTAGAACTGTCCATTACCCTTGAGATTATTTTGTATTTCCATGATATCCTTCAATGTGTTTGTAATTGATGTCCAGTCAGTGTCAACTGAAAATGTAAGCAACATATGTTTACTTTCTTTCATTCATCTTTCAGATTATATTAAGCACAGAGATTCCAACATAAAGCCTGCTGAGTATTTCTTGATACATGTAATTTTCTCACTTTTCAGTTTGCCAAATACCTGAACCAAAATTATGTTCCTAAATACAAATTATCCTAAATTAATAAACTTAATAATGTTACTTATTAACAGGTCTTCATACTGTAAAAAGAAAAAAAAATCAGTAAAGGTGAAACCTGCATAAAATACTCAGCGATGTACAAGGGCTGCTCAGAAAGTAATGTCTCCTATTTCATTATGTTGGCCCATGACATCAGAGGCAGATGTTGGTGGTATGGCAGTAGAGGTTGAACCTTCCCAACAACATTCCATTACATGCTGTTACCGTGTGACAGATGGCAGCTGAGAGACAGTCTGACACAATGGTGTCCGACATGGAAGTGTGTATGAAGCAAAGGTGTGTCACTGAACTCCTCCATGTGGAAAAATTGGTGCCCACTGACATTCACTGACACTTAGTGCATGTTTATGCAGACCAAACAGTGGATGTGAGCACAGTGAGGTGGTCGATGGTGTTTCAGCAGTGGTGACAGTGAAGTGAAAGATCAGCAACATTCTGAACGCCATGCACAGCTATCACACCATGAAATGAAGAGTGTCTTGATCAGCCCATCCATATGAATTGGTGGATTACGACTAGGGAGCTGTGTATGGAGATGAATATTGGCATAAATGCATTGGAAATGATGGTGGCAACACTGGAATATCACAAAGTTTGCACCAAGTGGGTCTCACAAATGCTTCACATAGGAACAGAGAGAATACCACATGCAAGTTTGTCAGCACCTATTGAACCAATACATGGCTGAAGGTAATAGTTTCCTGGATCACATAATTACCAGTGACGAAATATGGTGGCAAAAATGTGAGCCAGAATCAAAATGGCAGTACATGGAGTGGTGACATGTGAAATCCCCATCAAAGTTCAAGATGCAGCCCTCAGCAAGTAAAGTGATATGCACTGTCCTCTGGCAAAGGAAAGGGATGAGCCTTCTGGATTTCTCAGAACCTGGACAAACCATCAGCTCTGACCACTACATTTTCTGGCAAAAAATGCATAGCTAATGGCGGTGACTATGTTGAAAAACAGTGTTTTGTAGCTGAGAATTTGTTCTATCAAAAAGTGTCATTGTGCACTTTGTATCCATTGCAGTTTCCATGGAAATAAACAAGATACGTTAATTTCAGAGAGACCTATGTTTTTAATTTATGGCAGTCATCAGGTTTGTCTGAGTAACTTCACATATTGCAGTTTACTACCTATATCATCCCTTCTGAAACTGGAATTCTATTAAAAAAAATCCCTTTTTCCTCAATTCTAAAATTCAGTTATTTTTTCTAGTAAGCAAAGAATCCTATGTTGTTGGTTGCTTTTTTTTCCATGTATGAAATTTTACAACCTCTTCTTCTATCTTTTGGAGGTTGAACTCTGCAACATTCCTACAGATATCAAAAGAATTTCAAGGAGAGGAGGAGACCATGAGGAAGAGAAAATCTTGAAGGAATAATTCTTTAGTAGATTAATTTTTTTTTTGACCCTATTTCCATCTACGCATTTTTTGACACAGCAATTGAGAGACTGTCATTTATCAAGTGCACTAATCACCTTGCTCATACTCTTTCAGTGATAATACTGAGTGAAAAATTATTCTTTTATGGTAGAATAAAATTATGTTTGTGCACAACTACATAGAGTTACTTAGGAACCCTAGGCTCCATCTTCATTACTCTCAGCAACTCAGTACTGAAGCATACCTCACAAGCGAGGCTATGACACTGAATATCAAAAAGAAATGGGAGTTTCAGAGAGAAACAGAGCAGTAAAAGAATTACTTAAAGATATGGCAACATGAGAACTTTATGTCATTGAGAAACTTAAAGTGCTTATGAAGTGCAGATTGAACTGACCAAATGAAGCATGTCTTCAATCAAGACAGTCAGAACTTAAACTCTCTGAAGTGCTTTATTTGATTAATCTCCTTTATGTCTTGCTAGATTTCAGTTTCAAGAAGCTGTTCTCTCTCAACAAACTGATTTCACTCAAAGACCTTGGCACTACTAGCAAACTTTCATGTAGTGAAGCATAAGCAGAGCTATTATATGCACAGTACTGGAACCATGGCCCACGTAATCTTACCTAATGGATTTTGCTTCTGCAAATTCCTCTTTTCCAGTGTCAATTCATTTCTGCTTTTTTTTTTTTTTTTCTGGTTCTATTCCATATTAGAAGAACTGAAAAAAATACTACCCTTTACTTAAAAACTCACGAAAAATGGAGGAAATTCCATAGAAGTGGCAGACAGTCAGTCTGGTTTCACGACTTGAGAAAATAACCTGAGGGTAGTGACTGGTTTGCCAGATGTCAGTCCTGAGCATAAATAACAGCATAAATAAACATGGTTTACATCCATAAAGATTTATAGGCTAACAGGATATAACGCCAGAAACCATGCCTTAACAAAAAGTAGATTTTGCCAAACACTTCATACATATATAATTGCTACAGGCCCGATACCTTATCAAGACTGCCTTGACTTAACATACTTGGATTTTTTTCAAGGTTTCTGATTTTTTACCCTGTGGCAAAATAATTAAATAGCATAAATTACATCCAATTAAAATAAGGCAAATCAAAATTGCTTAAAAGCCAATTCACTGACACATCTCAAAACCTAACCCAGAAGACATCAAAATAAAGGGTTCATACATGCATTTTACCTTAGGAACTGGGTTTTGCTCCAGAGCAATTTGATATTTTACTTTTATAACATCTCAATAAAATCTAAAGCATACTGTATTAGAAGTGGCAGATTATATAACTTTCTGATTCAAATAAAACCCAGAAGGATATTTTATTGTGTTATAACCTAAAATTCAAGGATAATAACTCCAAAAACATTGCATTTGACTGTACCAAAACAGAAGATTGTGGAAGGAAAAACCTAGCCAGTATGAGAGACTGCCATAGAAAGTAGCACAGGAGTCTGAGATCAGCTGAGATGCCCTCAAACTGCAGCAAAAGAAAGGTTTAACGTAGTCTTTCTATAATTAAGAGACAAAAAACAAGTATAAACAAGAATTTTTTATTGCTGTGCAACATAATCCAGAATCCATAAAACCACTAATGGAACAATACTCAACTCATCTATGTCTCAAGAAGGCAAATGTCAGAACCACAGAATAATCAAAGTTCTGAAAAGAAAAGCTTTTTGACCTAAGCTTCCCCAGTCTCACATCTACTCATTATTGGAATAATACTGAGAAGTCACGTATCATGGTGTACACACGGATACTCAACAGTGGAAAATGTAGAAGACAAAATGGAGAAGACCAGCATTTCAGAAAGGCATAAATGGTACAACTATTAGAAGGTGAATCTGGGCATACTCAACTCTGAAATGCTTTGAATATATTTTATGTAGAAAAAGATTTCAAAATCTTGCAAATGATATCAGGCAGTGTACTAAAAATCTTCTTTAATCCATTTTCTGAGAAAAATGTTTTGTTTACAGGAAGCAAGATTAGATGATCTAGAGGCTGTTTACATTACGTATTTCAGACATTCGATGTCAGTGCCTCATTTGAGATATCCCTCTCAGTCCACTAAAGATAAGAAACTTTACAAGCATTTGCAGTTTGGTACTCTGAACTGCATGGATGTTAGACTCCTGCAGTGGCCACTGTGAGCACTCTTTGCTGTGCCTATCAATGTACAAATAAGTCTTACTGTGAACTTCAATCTACGTTTGTACTACGGATTCAATATTCTTGATGCTTAAAACCTGTTTGCATACTCCTTTGGACACCTATGGTCCCCTTTAATAAAAACAGAACTGCTCAACAGTTCAGGGGTGCTGAGGTAACTGTTTCTACAATTTATACTAGTCACATGTGGGGTCAGCAGTTCAGAAAGATTTCAGCAAAATGAAGGATAGCATCCCAAAAATGATATTATTTCTGAAAATCCACTTTCAACATAGAGCTGTTAGTCCTATTTCCCTCATCTGTCTTCTAGCCCTGCAGACTCACATGTTCAGAAAAAAGCCTCACATAGAGATGTCAGGATTTAAAAGGTGGTTTTAGATTGCTGTTAAAGCATCACTAGACAAGCAGCAATTAAATGGTACTCTCCCTAACCTTAGGTGTCCCACTAGCCTGGCATTATTTATGTTCATGCCAGACAATCTGCCCATGGATAACACACATCTTCATGTGATGTATTCACTTTCATCCGTTATTCTGTCAGGAGCTTGAATGAGCATAGTTATTCTTTATTATTGATTGTATTTCATCTCAGCACAGAAATCTTAAGATGATACAGTCTTCAATTTCAGCAAGATGAGCAACATAATTTCACACAGAAAGCAAGTATTCCAGTGGGGCAACTTAGAACTCAGTGGACAAAAACCACTTTTGTATACTATGCTCCTAGGGTATTTTCCCAATGGTGACTCCACAGACAGTATCTTTTCATGTCAGTAACTCCCAAGCACATCTAGAGTATACATGTTGATGTCCATTTGTCTATCCTTCTTCATAGGACAGATCCTCTCTGATTTTATTCCTAAGTCTCCTTAGAGAGCAATATTTTCTTCCAGTTTCCTAGCCTCTTAATGGTAATTCCTGTAGACAGGAGATTTTTGGAAAAGATAAAGGAAAATCTGCCAGCAAACAATTTGTTGTTTCTGATCATCATGGCCAATTATGCTGGTTGACTACAGCAACTTCTGAACCTAGCTGGAAGCGTAAAAAACAGTACACTCCTGAGCTTCAGCTGCTCTTGATGATCTAGCTATGAAAAAAAAAAAATAGGAGGTAAAAATGCATCTCTTTCCTTCATCGTAAAAAATGAGTTTCAAGGAAAAAGAACGCCATGCAATAATGATTTAGTACAGAAAAAGTAAATCTGCTAAAAGAAATGGGAACACCGGGACTGCTATGACCATTTGCTCACAGAATTTCTAGGGTGCATTTAGAGCACTGCATTTTCCATCTGCCAAATTTTATTTTATTTTTAAACCATACTGCTCTCTACACCTGTGATGAATGAAATACAATGGTAGGTATGGCAAGAATGCCATAAGCAATACCAATATACAGCAGCTCTTTATGATCCTGCTCATAAGAAAGCAACAACAAATCAGGATCCCAGGAATACAGCTGGATGAAAAATAAGAACAGTTTGCAGGAAAAGGAAGAGGCTAGGAGATATCTTTGCATCAAAAGAGACTATTTCAATTTAAAAATTAGTATTTTTCATCATTCTACTGAATTTAATCACTTTCAAATGTTTGTAAAAATAAGAAAAAATAAATATGAAAAATACATATATAATAAGAATAATTCTAGAAAATTTTCAGAAGCTTTGTTTATTCCTTAATCTGTTCTCTATATAGAGTTAGTATGCTTTTATATAGGATAAGATTTAAAAAAAAAAAACTTATGGGGGGAAAAAACAGTCTACCATGTTGCCTTTCTCTTTTCCAAAAGCTTAGCACAAACTTACTTCAATCATTATCTCAGACTAATACTTGTAGGCAATTGAAATTTTAACCATTTGTTAACATCTGTAAACATGTAATTCCACTTAAATGAAGAGCACAGTAGACTTACATCTGAAAACAGAAACATAGAATCATCAGTTTGGAAAAGACCTCCAAGATCATCTAGTCCAACTGTCAACTCAGCACCATCATGCCTACTAAACTATGTCCCCATACACCCCCATCTACGCCTTTCTTGAATATTGCCAGGGATGGTGACTCTACCATATCCCAGGGCAGCCTCTTCCAATGCTCCACCACTCTTTCAGAGAAGAAATTTTTCCTAATATCCAACCTGAACCTTTCGTGGTTCAACTTGAGGCCATTACCTTTCATCCTATCAAGAGTTACTTGGGAGAAGAGAGTGACCTCCCACTTTGCTGCAGCTTCCCTTCAGGTAGTCAGTCATTTCAGACACAGAGCATGTGACGGCTATTGCACAGTTTTTGTGGTCTCTAGCATGAAGAAAATCTGGGCTTGCAACAACTACAACTACAAGAAATACAGTTAACAGCTTTAAAATATATTTCTCTCACATATATAACACATGCATAAATAGGTATATGTGTATACATTAACCCTCTGTTAGCTACCTACAATGCTACCCAGTCTGAAAGAATGACAACCATATCCCGCCAGCTAACAGAAAATTTGAAGGAAGATAAAAAGGAACATTGCTCTCTGCTGGTTCCATGAGGGCTGATGAGCTCAGCCAGACGCCTGAGGGCACTCTGTGGAGTCCACACACTGCTGAAAGTTCACAGCAGGCTATTATTCCTGCTGCAGAGTGGTCCTTGACTGCTTTGTTCAACTGAAGTCATGCAGATCTGTACTTTGAGGCTAAAGATTAATTTCTGTATTCTAATGTAGTAATCACATGTAAAAGTAACAACTTATTTCAGATTCAAGAACTCTATTGTTTTGAGCCTCTCTGAACAGTCACGGTCTATTTGCTCTTTTTAATTTGCTTAGAACAGTCCTTGTAGCCCTGACATCATTCTTCTCCTGCCTTTTCTAGCAAGCAAGTATTCTCTTTTCTAAGCCACTAGTAACAGAATTTCAGTATAAATACAACTACATGCTGTGAAAGAGGAAGTATATCTCAATATTATCAATCCTAATTTCCTGTTTTTCTCTTTTCACATAAAGAGATTTATCAGACTTGACAGATATATCTAGAGGTTGATGGGTTTTAACTGATTCCTATGAGAGTGACACTGGAGCAACCACTAAGACAAGAATCTGCAAAATAACCTGCCCACCAACTCCAGCAAAATGCTCTTTCTGCTACATATTACACAGAAACACAGAATGATTGATGTGGGAAGGGTCCACTGGTTATATCTGGACCAACTCCTGCTCAAGTAGTGCCATTCAGAAGAGGGTGCCCAGAACCATATCCAGGTGGCTTTTAAAGATCTCCAAGTAGGAGACTCCACAGCCTCTCCGGACAACCTGTGCCAGTTATCTATCACCAACAGTTATACTCCCTTGTTATGTACAGAATATAATTTCTAAAATTAACATGACTCTAAAAATAAACACCAAATAGTACTTTTTTTGAGATCTGCTGCTCTATTAGGCAATTCCCGAGCCTCAAAAACAACATCCAAGGTATCCTAAATACATTACATTCCTAAAATGCAGATCTCTGAGCTTTGATGAGTATTGGAGAGGGCAACATGTTGCATTTTATCTCTTTTCCATAGCAGAACTGCTATAGCTTTGTCAGCTTGCAAGAAGCACTGGATTTGCTGTGCTGCACAGAATGATGGTGCTGCATAGGCACAAGAGACTTTTCAGTATGTGTTGGCCATTACTACATATGTACCAACTAAATTCTTTGCTCTACATGTCTTCAATAAGTAACACTGCAGGAGTAACTGGTGCTACTACAGCAATTCCTGTAGCTGGCAGCCACTGGTTGAACTCTGGCAGGTGAGAGGAGACTACTTTTGCCTGCCGTTTTTTCTTGAGGACATTAAAGGCTCATGCTATGATACCTCATGACAGGAAAAGGGCTTATAAAGTCTGGGAAAGGCAGTGTTCTGGAACAAGCTTGTAGGCTGGATGAATTATCTTGTCAGGTGGTGTACCAAGATAAGATGATCCTTCTTAGAGTTTGTATGAATCCATCTTCACCTAATATGTACCTTATTTTATGAATCCCATGGGCAAATACGAAGGTCAGAATCAGGGTAGGCCTCAGTGTTGCCCCAGTTCCTCTACTGAAGCCTACACTGAACGGGCTTAAAGAAGGAGTGGATGACACTCTTGAAAAGCCACTGAAAGAGCAGGGAAAGTAAACACTGTAAGTAAAGTAAACCTTGCAGAATTAGATAATTCAAGAATATCAGCGCAAGGTAATTCAGTGATTATCCAATTTTACATAATTAGCAAAATAACAGCAATAATAACATCTCACTCAAAAAAGTCAGATTTTCAGCTATATCTATCAGTGAAGTTTATGTGCATTGAATATAACATTTGACCTTATGCTTAGCTGACAATATTTTAAAAATGTGAAAGTCTCAATATAACCATCTTGCTGCTCTGTCAGCAAGTGGATGTATATGGAATACGATTTCAAATTAGAAAGAAGTCAGTTGATAATAAATAGAGACTCACTCTTGAATCCTATTAAATAAATAACATTTTCATTTTCTGTGAGACAGATGTGCAGTGAAAGGTCTGCTGAGATTAAGAAAACTTTTGCTATGAAGCACAGCTCTGAAAAGAAGACTGCTAATGTACCATAACGCGTTAGTTTGCAAGGAATTCTATGGACCTCCTTCAACATAACTTGAAATGTTGCACTTGTGCTTTGGGCAGTTTCTTTTTCTTTCTCTTGAGAATGCAAATCCAGCTACAATGTCTTGCAACTTAGTTTTTTCTTCAAAGGCCAGCAAATCTGGTAGTAAAGTACTGTTTGAGTAGTCAAAATGTTGCTGAAAATACAAGATAGAAAATAACCTCTATTGAAGGGGCAACATGGAAACTAAATTTCTACAAGGCAATCAATCTGAAATTGCGCAGAAGAGGCAGAAATAGGGAAGCAAAAAAAAAAAAAAAAAAAAAGCTTAAAGTTCTTCAGTCTTTGTCTTCACTGCAATCCATATATGTAGAAATTTAACCTCTTTGGTAGTTTGTTAAAAGAGAAGAATAATATCCTTTTTTCCCCTGTTTTCTGGGTCTGAATAGGAATTGAAACTGCAAGGCTGTTCAGTTCCATGCTGTCTGGACAGAAAGCATACAGCTCACAGCATTCTCTCTCATCACCAAGCTGTCTAGGAGGAGTTTCTTATCTTAAACATACCATATATTTCATAAATAGTGACAGCATCATGGAGAAGTTTGAGATACAGCAACCTTTACTGGTAATTCCAGGTATATCACGCATTATCTCTCTAAACCTGCAGGAAGAACTATGAATCAGTCTCATAACTTAATGTAATAATAAAATCAAGTATTCCCAGCCTATGAGTGAGAAAATTTACAAACAACTGTGAATTTCTTTAGGACAGGAAAGAAATGGTCTTTCCTATCTACCCTGAGAAAATACATGGCATTTGCAGTGCCAAGAAAGCAGGTGCTGCATTTATAGCTCTTGTAAGAAGTAAGGTCAAGCAAAGGCTCTACAGAGAAACTACTGCCAAAGTAAAGGAAATACGAGCTGTTTCTAGCACTGAAGATTGAAACTGCATATACTAGTCAAGAAAAATGTTTTTTTACAGACAGATGGCTTAGCTCCTAAACAACTAAACTTAAGGGAACAGGAAAAGATAAGTCTGAAAGGCTGTATTTTCTAGAGCAGGTTTAGCAAAGATCTCTGCATTCTTGTTAAATCTATTAGATTGTCTCAGAAGCAAGAATATTATTTAAAAAAAAAAAAAGAAAAAAAGGAAGGGTGACTCCAATAGCAGTACTTAGAAGCAACTGAAGCAACTGGCTTCTAAGAGAAGACTGTGTCTGGGCTGTGGGATGCTGGGATACTAAGCTCTTTCGGCAGTTGTACAGTTTGTGTTCAGGAGCAGATATGCCCGTCTCCAATTGCCCAGGGTCAGAAGTCCCAGCTCTTTTGGTGAGCATACAGTGCTGTTATCTACATGTTGAGGAACCATAAGCTCTAAAAAGGTTCCACTTCCTGAACCCCTGATGCCTACTGCTACATATTTCAGGCAATTGCTGGTCAGGATATCTAGTGTGTCCATTCCTTCTTGTGAAGCTACTTGCCTAACAGTGGACCCTTTTATTTCATTAAAATTAAGCTCTTCTGTGTTGTCTTGAGAGTGAGATTTCACTCTGCCCTAAATGAAAAGATTTTTCCTGGCTGTCAAAACCAGTTAGCCAAACAACTGCCACAATGCTGAGGTGTACAGTTTCCACATACAAATGTCAAGTCATTCATGGCCTCTGACCCTAGGTGTGCTTTAGCTTAACAGAATTTCTTGTATAATTAATACAACTTAGGAGGGTAGACTGGAGTCCCTGTAAAATATTCAAGGTCTTTTTCTTGCCTATTTCTAAATTAGTCACATCTTACTTTAGCTGGTATCCACCACAGTGTTTTTACTGAATTTAGCAGTCATTCATTAATGTGGATAATCCTGCCTGAATCAGAAACTGAAATGACATGACCTCCCAGATGTGATCCGTTCCCATGTGCCCGTCTTTTGAGTTTTCAGACACACTAATGATGCGCCATAGATGCCAACTCTTCCATGTATTCATGCCTCACTGGCAAAGCATCAGACCATAACAACAAGAAGACTCTCTACTTGTCATTGGTGCAGACCACAATCAAAAAAAGTGCCTGAAAAAAATGGGACGGTACTTCATATGAAGACAAGTGACTTGCCAGCTGTCACTCAGTTAAAAGTATCACCCACAAGATATACCCTTAAGAAACCAAAGAGGCTGGTGCTGGGAAAACCACCAAACACAGAAGGAACGCCCCTCCTATTCTGTCACTGTCACAAGGTTCTGGTCAATGGCTCTGTGTTTAAGAGGAAGCTAGTGACAAGCGGTGTCCGTGTCCCCCAGGGGTCTTTCTTGGGATCAGTGCTCTTTAACATCTTTTACCTGGACATTGCGATCAAGTGCATCCAGCAAGTTTGTAGACAACACAAAGCTGAGCAGTGCAGTTGATACAACAGAAGGAAGGGACCTCAACAAACAAGAAAAGTGAGCCCACACAAACATGATAAGATTCAACAAGTCCAAGTGCAAAGTGTTGCACTTGGGCCACAGCAGTCTCTGATACGTGTACAGACTGGGAAAAGAACTCAGCCTTGTGGAGGATTTGGGGGTTGTGATGGATGAAAAGCTGGATGTGAGTCAGCAGTATGTGCTTGCAGTTCAGTAGGCCAACTGTATCCCAGGATGCATCAAAAGAGGAGTGGCCAGCAGGGAGAGAAAGGTGATTGCCCTCCTCTGCTTTGCCCTTATGAGCACCCACCTGCAGTACTGCATCCAGGTTTGGGGGCCCCAGTACAAGAAAGATGTGGAGCTTTTGGACTGGGAGGGCCACAATGATGATCAGAGGGCTAGAGCTCTTCTCTTATGAAGAAAGGCTAAGGCAACTAGGCTTGTTCATCCTGGAGAAGAGACAGCACTGGAAAGACTTCATTACAGCCTCCCAGTTCTTAAACAGAGTTTATAAACAGGAGGGAGACTGATTTCTTACACGGACAAACAGCAATAGGACAAGGAAGAATGGTTTTAAACTAAAAGGAAATTTAGATTAGATGTTAGTAGGACATCTCCAACTCAGAGGGTAGTGAGACACTGGAATAGGTTGCCAAGAGAAGCTCTGGAAGCCCCATCCCTGTAGGCATTCAAGGCCAGGTTGGACAGGGCCCTGGGCAACCAGATCTAGTGAGTGGCAACTCTGTCCATGGCAAAGGGATTGGAACTAGATGATCTTTAAGATCTCTTCCAACCTAAGCCATTGTATGATTCTGTGAGTTTATACAAAGAAAACAGCAGAGACCAGAGAATTAGACCTCCCCAGTAATGTTGCAAAAGTATAAAGTGCACTTGGTTTGACAGTTTGTATCTTGTATAACTAGTATCTCTAAACCATTGATGGATGAGTTTATGTGGCTCTATCTCCTCATTTACAAACAAGATTAGAATTGAGACCAATACTGGAGTAACTATGGCTACTGGAGTCCATGTTGGGAGCATAAATGGTGCTATCATCTCTTGAATGTAGATCTCAGTAGGGTGCAAGAGTATCAGTACATTGGTAATTCTTGTGACAGCTCGCCATGGCAGTTGAGCTGCTTCAGAAGATTAGAGTTTTGGTCATGAACCTCTCAACTTGTGCATTCCAGCAGATAAGAGCAGGTATATGAATAGCTGAACACTCTTTTTACAGAAAAAGAATCTTTGTCTTTCTTGTTGCTCTATGTTTGTTGCAAGATGGATTAGATACGAAGTATGCAGATTTTTATCTGTAGTTTAAAGATCTCAGTGCAAGGGCATCTGAACCAGAGAACAGGAGAGCATGACAGACAGATAATTTTGGATATTCTGGAAGATTTTTTAAATGTTCAAGCCAAGAGTAAGTATTTTTAATACCTACCACATTCTCTCTTACTATAAGAGGATAATAAGAAATTATCTTTGCTATCTTTATGATACTACTTGCAAACGTGATAAGGCTAAGGTAAGGGTAGGTCCATGAAGGATGCTGCTATTAAAATCAGACAAAGCAACCATTTGACAGTGTAACTTGCCAGAAGCACATAAAATACCCAGAGTGACATACACCTGAAGAAGAAATGCCATCTGGTGAGACTGGAGCATGACTTACTGCAGAACTGCAGCTGAATGTTGCTTGTGTCTGAATGAGATTTTTGCCAGCACATGTCAAGAGCTGAATTTAGCTCTGTTGGAGATGAGATAATTAAGCAAAGAGGTGTCCACCTCCAGCTAATTACTTTTCCTCCTGCAGTAGCCCTGTATTAAAGCATATGAATTACATCTAACAAAAGCTTTAAAAACTTGAAGAATGTGAAATCAGGAATTCAGAAACTTTTTTTTTTTTCTTTCTTTTTAAGAGATATTTGGTATCTGCCCTTGAAGTAAACTAAGGAGAAAAAAAGATCTATTATTTGGGTTAACTAATAGGGCATAATGACAAATAAACAAAGAAAACTTCACAACTTCTTTTCTGTTAGTACTAGCAATGTCTCAAGTAAAATTACTGAATGGATTTTTTAGCAGGTTATGCCTACTTACCAGTGTCCTTTTGAGTAAGTCTACAGATTTTCTCTAAACTTTTTATCTATCTCTTCAGCTGTATTTTTTTTTCTGTACAAATGAAAATGATTGCAGAACTAGATTTTACATGTAAAACATATCAGTGAGTAAATCCATGAATCCTACTTCCTTCTGCACTGAGTACCTTTCCCAAATTAGCAAAATCCAATCCACTTTCAAATCACATTACAAAAAGGCACCATAATCCTAAAACTACAAAAGAATACTTAGAATAGTTAATCCAAAATACTGTATGTATAGGAAAACCTAGCTAAACTGTAATTTAGCTAAGAAAAACAATCTCTACATCACTCTTGTCTGTTCATTTACTTACTACAAAGGAAACACGTTAAAACTTAAAAAAACCTCATTTCTCTCTCCTTTTTTTACGATGATTTTTGGATGAAACAAATTTTCTCTCAGAAACTGGTTTCTGTATTTTCTGGGCTGAAAGGCTGTAGGACAGCAAGCAGTGTCACTGATCTCAGATGATATTATTTATGAAAGGTCTGACAGTCTTTCTCTCCATTACCCTTCAGATGACATTTCTTTAGAGTGCTTAAGAGGAACAAAGCATGTGTTGTTTAAGCAAGTTCCCCGAACAATGGTATTGCCTCTTAACAGTGGCAGGCTTTTGTCAGAAAACAGAAACGTTAAAAGGCAAGAAGCCAAGCAGGTTAGTAAGGTAATAAAATATGCTCAACAGCAATTAAGCTGTGGAAGGGTCTAGCTACACAGAGGAAAGAGAGAATTGAAAGTATTTGACAGTATCCTTAGTGAAATCAAATCTTCAGATGAATTCATTGTCAGGTGAATTTTACCAATATACCTAAATGTAAATGATACAGCTTAGAAAATACCTTACAACTCACAGGATCTTTGACATGGATCATTTTTGTCTTTCCCTTTGTGAATTATAAAGTAAAAAAAATAACAGTGATGGTCACCGAATCCAGGGGTGGAACTACATTCACTCTGACAAAATACTGCACCCTTGACACTTAGGGTAGAAGCCAGAACCACAATTCTTCACTATGTCCAGAGGAATCCTGAGGAAAACAAGATTTTGTTTTCAAAGCACTCTTTCAATCTTAAAACTATTTTTGATGCTCTATGTTTCAATCTACAGCAATAGCTATTCTCTGGCAGGCACCAACAGCTTTCTATGTCTGTCTTTCCCTATCTGAGTGGCAATGAGAGAACACCAAGTGTCCTATCCAGTACATTCATACTCAAAATGTTCAAAACTCAATCTTTTTAAAATTTGTATGCTTTTGCCCAAATAAGCTCAAATTTGGAACTTGTTTATTGTTGTAGCTGTGTTTTCTAATCTGTTTCAATATTAGTAAGAATTAGATTTATTATTTGTTTATATTGCAGCCACCAAGTCTATTTATTTTACAAGCAGGAGAACTTAGAAATAGTTATTGGAATTGATGAATGATAAAATAAATTGGCTACAGGAAACAAGTAAAGTTTGGCAAAATTAAGCAGACACACGTGCAAAAGAGGAACTTATGTATTTTTATGTGACAAATGCGGTTTTGTTTTGATTTTATGTTTGGCTTTTACTGAAACATTTTTGCACTGTATAAATGTGCCCGGAAGCACAGAAAACCACAACCTGGCTCTGGGAACTGGTGATAGAAGCCTGAGTGGCTATGCCTCTATCATCCACAATCCAGCTAGAGATGCTGCCCTCCACTTGCTTCTGCAAGAGCAGGCTGACCACCACCTCCTCCTTGGCCCTCTACATTGAGCTAATGCTTGGGGTACCGCAAGGTGACTCAGATAGCTTCCTGAGCTTCAAGTAGAGAGAGGCTGTTGATATCAGCAGCACGAGGCGGCTGCAGAGATGTGCTGCAGCAGAGACACTTCAGGACATGGCCAGGCATGCCCGGCACAACGGCTTCAACCTCAAACGTCAGGAGCTCCATGTCTATATCCTGGTAGGCACCCACTTTGTCACCCTTACTTTGAAGACCCGTCATGCACCTCCTGACGATCATCTCCTGGGCAAGCTGGAACAGGACAGATTTCCAGGCCCACAGATGGTGATTCAGGCTGTGGTGGCTACAAAATGACTGACACTCTTCTTGCAGAGCTGATTATGCTGGACATGGCGAAGACACTGTTCAGGAGGCAGCTAGAATTGTTCCTGGATGTTTTCTCCACAGGAAAATCACACCTGGGGGAGCTGGACTCCATGCAGATGAAAAGGCCACTGCATGGATCCTTGAAACAGAGACTCCTGTGATAAGCTGGGCAGTGACCACGTTGCCTCTCTGACATGGTCCATTTGCTCCAGGAGCTTTGGCCTCTACAAAAATGCAATAAATGGTTTGCTTGAAAAAACGCTCTGTCTGTGAGTATCCTTCTCAAGGTCCCCCCGGACTCTTGAGTCACTTGCCTGGTACCACATTGAGATGGCTTTAGAATATTGCCAAGATGCCACAGTCTCTCTGGGCTGTCCCTTCCTAGCACAGCTGAAAGGAACCATCTTCTTCCACTCTCAGCCCCTTGTTTTTGCACTCAGATCAGTCCCTGCTTCATGTTTCCAGATGATCCCTGGTACTCAGGCTTAAAACACACTTGAAATTCATATTAAGTTGCCCAATATGTACCTCCTTGAAAGAAGTAAGGCATTGACAAGGCTGAGTAGGAGTCTAAAGAGCTTGTTACAAAGACTACTCAACCATCTTTTTACAACAGAGGGATACTGAGCCTTGGGTCACGCTCTTCTCAGTTCTGTGAGGAATTGTTCCTGGTTTTGTAGGAAATGTTGGAATCTGGAAAATGTGACAACAAAACATACAACAGCTGCTCCTCTTTCGTAAACAGTTTTGGTCTCAATGCTGGAATTGTTTGTATACTTCCCACAACAAAAAATGACCAGTCCACAAAACAACAAAGTCTTTCTATGACCTATTCACACGATTGCAAAATACAGGCAAGGATTTCATACCTTATACAGCTTGTGATATTCTTTCACAAGGGCTCAGCTTGCACTATCATGCAGGTTTCATGATGTGAAATTAAGTTAAGAGATGGCTCTTGAAACTAAGATGAGCAGATTCAGAAACTGAAATACCACACCTGACAGAGCTAGGCAAGGTAAGCAAACACTACAAGAACACTGTAAGGGCTGTTTTGGCTCAGGCAACTTTATAGTGTGCTTTCGTAATCACTGCTCATCCTCTGCAGCTGGATGGAAATATGGCATCCTTCATTTTCATGTATTACTATCTGTCAGGCTATTTAATGAGCTTTGTATTGGTCAAAAGTATTAATCCTTAGGTAGTTGTGCAAGTAGTTTCAAAAGATGTAAGCAATTTATTAATTCAAGATATCTTATTCTAGACTTAAATTGTGCTTCTTATTTGAAATATCAGTCAAATTTCTTGCTTGCTAACGTGCTTATGTTTGTACAACTCTCTCAGTAGAGAAAAACTGCTCTACAGAGAGATGATCTTTGACACTATTTAGAAAAACATCCCTCCTTGCAAATGAAGGTCAGGAACATCTAATGAAAAGTGAGCTTATGGCAGCACAGTATTTTGAGATGAGAAAATACTGTTCCGTATACAGAACCCAAAAGACTACTAACAAAGAAAACAATATTCTTATTTACATTTTCATACATGATAACTAGGATGTTTTCACACAAAATGATATACAGGAGTACAGCCTTTGAAAACATATCTCCTCCCTCGTTCAGGTCCTCTTCTGGACCATAAAACAGATAATATATTGAAAATAGTTAATTTGAGGCAGATATGCTCTTGCTCCTTTATTGATCACGACACACAATTTAAAACAGGCACATGTGACACAGATGAAATTTAGGGGAAAAAATTCCTTAAAAAAAAAAAGCATTGGAAGATGAATAAAATCAGAAAAAAGAGTTACAACTATGCTACCCAGCAATACAGTAAGGTTGTACTTGGAAATATTTGGAATCTTATGGGAAAAGGAAAGACACTGATTGTAATGAACACTACCAGAAATGAGTATAGACAAATACTGTCTTTTAAAACCAATTTATGTTCAAATAAATTATTTAAAAATCACAAAAATATCATAAAAAAAAAGCTCCAAGGCTTAACATCTGGCCCATTTCCTGAAAATCCTTGTAGTGAGGCTGAGAGAGGGTCTCTGGCTTCTGAGAATTATTTTGATGGCCCACATGCTCATTCTGCCTTTGAATTTCCTGACGAAAATCTCTTGTGTATATGTATAGGATCACGTATTCATATTTTTTGCCCCTTGATGACGCTACAACAGCTCACCTGGCTTACTCTCACCACAGCTCAGGCATCTCTCTGCATTCTCAATGCGCAAATTGCATATATATGCTCAATATGCAATCTGCAAAACACAGACTGACACTACCAGAAAATAAGATGCTCCATGAAATTTTACTACAACTATCCTGTTTTCATCACCTTTGCTAACAAACTACAAATCACTTAATGGAGATCTTAACAGAGACTCACCAAGTTTTCTACATCTTTACTCTGAGAGTTTAGTCTTTCAAATAATGAGAAAAAAAGATCAACTGTACACACCAAAAACAAGCTTGCTTTAAAAAAACACTTCAAGTTCATGGCAGTTACATTATTTTAATGACTGCACAGATTTATGTACTACAAAATTAGATATCTCTCACTTTACATTCACCACATCTTGATGTTTACAGTAAGTCTCAAGACAATAGCTATGTTGCAAAACAATATTAAGTGATATAATAAAAAAATTAATAAAGTTCATGCTTTGCTTGCAGCTATTCAGTTGATGTGGAAAACCAGGTTATAGCTGATGAGATGGAAAGAGCGATCACCATAGCAACAATTTACCACTTAACAATGAAGGGGGAAGGGTGCATCATCTTTTGCTACTTGCACATGTAAACTGCATTAGTTCAAAATTCTCAAGTTCAGCTATGTTTTTCAGTAAGACATGCAGTAAAAAAATCGTGCTAATTAGTGCTACAGCATTACATATGGAATCATATGTTAATCCTATTAGGAATGACAAGAAATTCGGTAACATAAAAATAATACAATGATGGCTTTAATTAAAAATCCTCCTTGGTAGCTGTCAAAGAAAAGTATGACTTGGTGAGGAATAACATAACCCAATGAAGTGGTGATATGTCAAAAGCATAAACTGCTTACTTTCAGCAACCTAAATAGTGTATTAAAAGAAAACTGAAATGATATTATCAACTTATTTTAAAATAAACCTTTTGGTTAAAGTAAATAAGATTGCATGCGTATTATCAATGTTTTGGCTAATTTAGAAATATCATTTTAGTGTACTTTCTTTCTTTCTTTCTTTCTTTTTTTTTTTTTTTTTGGAGTTATCTGTCTCCTGTCAATAAAAGGGTGTGTAAATTAAAACACATTTTCACTTTTTTTTTCTTTGACTGCTCCTACCCTCGCACACAAAAGAACTTCAATATCTTTAATTTGCATCACCCTGAAGTTTACTTCATCATCTTCAATTCTGTCCACGCTGTTAAATACATTCAGATTAAAAAAAACAAACAAACAACCACAACACAGAGGAACTGTTTAGCTGCCATTGAAGCAAATGGAATGATACAGGAGTCTTCATAGCTGTGTTAGGCCTTTGAGGCAGGCACTAAGACCATCCACTCATTATTTTACTGGGTTCTTCTATTGCATTCCTGCAGCAAGCACACTTTGTCCTAAAAGCACCTTGGTAAAATAGGGAGGTTTAAACTGCTGCCATTTTATACTGAACAGGGATCGGGGGGAAGGCATTATGAAGCTCAGCAGTGCTGCATTTAGATAGGAGGTACAGAATTCCTAATGCTTAGAACATCTCATAGTGAATGGGAGTGTACCTGATGCATAGATTAGGTGCTGAACAGCACATTAGGACATGAGGAATCTTAAACCTACCTGCAGGAAATGCTAAGAGACATATTCAGTTTGCCTTCTCTCATCTGGACTTAAGTGAGTCTGTGATAATGAGTTTCAGGACCCCACTTTTTTTTCTGAATTTAAGCTCTGCATCTACCTATGTAGATCTACATATTTACGTATGTATTTGAATAAGGGTCAATATTCAGAAAACATTGCCAAAGGCAAAATCTGCAACACTGTGCATTGTTTATGATTCTGCTGGTGATTAGGACACTGAAGTGTGAAACCTGAGTTGCGGGTGCCTGCTCTCAGACTGAACCTGTGCTACCTGCATACCAGGAGCATGACATGGTGCCAAGCTGAAGGAGGGTCTTTTGTGGAAATCAGTTCCCACCTTTCTGGTTGAATCCTAGGCACTCTGCTGCCAGGATTACAAAACTAGTGAGTCCAAAAAGACAGGAGGAAAGAGAGGAATGTGTCTTAAAACAAACAAAAGAAAAACAACAAAAAAAGTGCCCCAACCCTGCAGCAGAAATACTCAGCACTGCAGGGGCACCACTAACTACATTAGATCGTTTGACCTTTAGTCAGCAAACATTTGCTGCATCATATACTACAATGAAGACATGTGGCTAAACTAAAAGTGAAAGAAATATTCTCAACACAGTGATTAAAAGTGGTGATGCAACAGAACGAATGCCTTATAATAAACTGCCCAGTATAAGAGAGATTTCAGAGGAAGTGTGTGGAACACTAGAGCTTGACTCTAGTATTTACTCTAGTAAATTATACCCCAAAACAATCATTTTTAGGTATCAAAACAGAAAAAAAAAATCTCTAAACATTATCTATGGTATACAAGTAGTACAACTCAAAATCCAGTTACAAGAGAAAGCAAATCTGTGCAGAGCTGATTAATTATTCCAGAAACAGCTCAGAAAAGTCAGGAATAATACACTCAAGTTTTTATTGCAAAAAGAGTTCTTGATGAAATCTCCCTGAAAGAAGGAGGTGTCAGACTAGTCTCTGTGATCAAAGTACCTTAAGAAAAAGAAAGGGAAAAAAAAAAGATAGCTAGCAGTATTATGACAGAAACATAAAGAGGATTTTCACATACAAACTGTGTAATCACCTTCAAATGCTAAGCAAAATACTAAAAAACCTTGCAAAACAAACAAAAAAATACACTACAAAAGAGAGACAAGATAAAGCACTTAGAGGTGTCAGTAGTGTGGCTGCATGAAAGCACCCCAGGGATAAAGGGATCAACCCTGCTCCTGCTGTCACATGAAAACTGCATGCAAATAAGTAATTCCCTGACACAGGGCTTAGACATCCAGAACACGATAGATGTAGATATGGCTGCAGCATAACAGTCGAGACCTAGAATAAACACAGCCACATCTGTTTTGCTTGAAGCCTGTTTTTCCTTTTCAGCTCCATCAGGCACACAACAAGCATTGCACCTGACTTAAGAAACACTGCTGGGCCTCATTTAAATATGCAGACATGGCTCTTTCCTGCCTGGCAACAAGATGCTGCTGATGCTCAATGCTCATGAAGATGGAAAGGCAGGTAAAAATGCTCTTCCTGCTCTCCTATTGCTGCTAACTCTCTCTGCCATAGCGTGACAGTGTCTAAACAAACTGGTATGATAATGCAGGGAACTGACTACGGAGAGCTTGAGTGGTGGCTCCTGACTCCCCCACTTCACTAGATATACAGCGTGGACTGCGAGTGATGCCAATGCCCAGCCAGTCTAATGTTCCCCTTCTGTGTTATTTCCATCCAGTAAATTCCTACCCACTCTCAGCTGTGTTTGGGAACCCTTGGGAGTCAGGAGTGGGCTGCTGTCACCAAGACAATTCATCCAGCCTGATCCCAGCCTCTCTTGTTCAAGGACACTTGGGAGCCAGCTGCAGACAGGCCGAATTGTCACCCCCACTCTGGAGTATATTCTTAACATCTTCTAGCTTTTGCATCGCCAAGACTTCGGCACATGATCTTACAGCGACAAAGGTAAAACTTGAAAGTGAAATACAACCCTGAAAGAGAAATTCCTGTAAGAGATCTTCTTTCCCTCACCCCTTCTCACCCTGCATTTTCATGACAGGACAAGATGGAAAAGAGGAGAAAGATTTAGAGGAACAGGTGCACAGCACAGTACAAACCTAACCAGGGTCTACAAATAAGCTAAAGGAAATAGTGGTAGAAATGTAGAATGACAATACAGCCAATCTTTCAATCTGAGCAAATTTAGGACAGTGTAAGCAAGCACGTCCCCAGTTCCATTGATTGTTCTAAATCCCTACAATTAAGAGAATGTGCAAAGGAGCCAACCAACACCCAGCAAGGCTGGGATGAACTATGACAAGTGGAGAAATACAACTCCACGAAGGAAACATGCACCTCAGAAATGTTATTTTTTAGAAAAGCGTTTTATGACGTATAGAGAAGAAAAGATCAGAAATGGTTAGACTTATGTAAAATGCCAGGACAGAGCAAGAAAAGAAACCTACAGCTATTTGTTGTACACTGTTGTACACAGCCACGAGCATAATTACTAGACAGTGCTGCAGCTGTTTGCTTTAACTGCTAAAAGAAAAATTGCTCAAAGACACAGGGAGAATCAGAGCAGAGGAATATATTGTGATTCTAACGCTCCTACTCAGCAGAAACATCCCTATCTTTAATTTGGCTTACTTGCCTGAGACAGAAGTAAGGAGGAAATGCATTGTGTTTGTAAGTTGTGAGACAGCTAAGGTGCTATCTGCAAGGAGACAGAAGAACCCTCTTAGCCAGGCTGTGCGGAGTGTGGCTGCTGGCACTGCACAGCATCTGAAAGGTCTGTTAATAAATATTTGCTTAGTATATCATAACTTGAGTATAGGAAAGAAAATGTATGCCCCTGTATTAGGGCACTATAGATGACCTCCATAAACCTCACATACTTTTCATACCAAAGCAGAGAAGACTACTGCTCCCTCTCTCAGGAGGAATAGTTTCCTCATAGTGCTTCCAGATCCATTTAAAAGGGCATCCCAAGTTTCTGAACAATCCCCCCGTCACAGCCCACACAGAAAACACCAAGATGTTCATCTCAGCAGAAACTATTGCAAGGAGGCCAACTATTTGTACAGCTTTTTGGTTTATAATCACAAAAGCAACTGAGTTGCTTCTGGTACATTCAGAGTTACTAGAACGAGGAAATATTTTAAAGTACAGCAGTTTATACAAGGACAGGTCACTACAAATCTGGAATAATTTCAAACCTGTCCAGATTTACACAAAGAAAACAGACCTTGGCCTCTTTATCACACAGCCTATGCACATTTTTTTAATCCTCAGTGTAAAATCTCAGGACCTGTCCTCATTTACTACAAGACAGAGTTTGCAATATTTGCAATGGGATATCTCACTTACAGGTTTCAGGTCTGGTTACATGAAGTAGCATTTTGGCGCTCAAAAGCAGAGTTTATATTTATAATGTGAAAACTGCCAAAAGCTTAGAAATCTGAAATTGTGCTTCTATATTGTCCGACAAAGGCTCCTGTTTAATAAGAGACAATAACGTATTCAAGCAGGTGGAATTGAAGAAGATTTTTTTTTTCCTGTCAAATTTATTTCATTTGTTCTCTGCAAAAAGCTGAAGAATGTGAATTACAGTTTTGGAAGTAAAAAAAATATATATTTTTGAACAGATTTCAGTATGAAAGCTTTCAAATTGGCTTATTTTAAGAAACTGAAACCCCATCTGCACATTACAGACACTCTGCTTCTGGATTTGCAGGATTAACAGTAAAGTCCATTAACAATGGACACAGATGAAGACAATTTTGAAGAGGTGAACTATCAGACATGTAGGACTTCATCAGCACTGGATACAAAAGATAACTCACACTCAGTGGACAGTCGTGTAAAAATCATCTCAGAAAGTTTTGAATTTTGAAGAAATTAGGAGCACTGGCTGCATAAAGATACAGAAAAACAATGAGATGCTGAAAACACAGCCTAATCATAGCAAAGTTAGGTGCTTCACTTCACCATAAAAATGTCTTCCTATGACTAATGATTGTCATTTTTTCTTCATGCTATTATTGGCATCACACTCTGTCAGTTACTTTACAATTCCGATCTTCTTCCAAGCTGATGAACTGAAGGCTGTGGGTTTTTTCTTAAACATTAAATCATTCTTAGATATTTTCAAATGTATTTATTTGTGTTTGTAGCCAAAACATTTGTATTTAGTTTCAGTAAGAAAATCTGGGCATCTGGGTGGGGGCAGAGAGTGGGTCAGGGTGATCGTCTCAGATGACAAAATTTCCTCCACAGAAGTATTTATTTTTTAGTTCCTGTTTAGTACAAAACTAGAATGACTGCATTGCACTAGTTTGCAATGTTAAGCTCTTCCTCTGTCTGTCTCAATGTGTGCCTAAGACACCTGCCACAAAATGCACTGGAAGTCAACACTGTATACAGGTTTCTAACTAAGCACATCCCCCAAGCCCGATTCTACTTCTTTTAAACTTCAGTGTAATGTTATTGAGTAAACTTCTACAAAATTGTATCATGTCTCATTCAGCAATTAAAAAGACAGCTACTGAATAGATTCTCCTTTAAAGTTCAAGGACACTTGAGTAAGGTTTAATTTCCACGATACTATAAAGCTTTGCAAATTATTTCCCTTACATGTGAGAAGATACTTAGGTGCTACAAGGCATGTTTTGAAGAACGTTGAACTGGATTAACTACCTCTGTTAAAAAGCCAGATATTTCATGCAGTGTAAAAACAGCATGATAAAATATTAATATAAGGAACAGTAAACATAGAATTGAAATAACACAAAACGCATAAACTTGTAACTCTATAATTAATATGGTTGAAGTAATTAAAATATTTGCAAAATGTATTTTTAGAAATTAAAAAGATAAAATTCATAAATAAATTTCTAGAAATAAAAGCATCTCTAAATTACTAAAGAATTTTAAGGGCTTTACTATGTTTTCTGACATAGTCACTACACTTAAATTCAGTGCCATCCAGGTTCTGTATCATCTTGGACACATCATACATCTCTGCATGCAGAACACACAGGTGTACGATACTGCATCCAGCTCAGTACTTGGGGGTTGCTGACATTCTAACAAAGTGACAAAATATTTTGAGCACAGTAGAGAAATGGCAGCCTGAAAGTGACATTATTTGTTGTGTGGAGGAGCTCTTATTTTGGAGGAGAGCTACATATAAAAAACACATACAGGAGCCTTCAAACACATGGCAAACAGTCCATTATACTGCACGTCTGCTGTCAACCCTTCACAAGCGCTCTGTTGGCAAGCACCCCAAGCAACTGCTTATTCTTCTAGTACCATTATCATAGATGGTTCCAGAGGACAGAAAGACATCTCTCGAGTATATTGCATACAACAATGCTACTGAATTATGACTTCACATCGGGACAATTAAGCTAGGCTACAGAATGCATCTCTGGAGATGGATTTCAACTAAAATTTCAAGGTTTGTTTTTTTAAGCACTGCATTTGGGTTAAAAAAAAAGAAGTATTCCAAGAACAACCAACTTTGGAAAAAGCAAGTAACACATGCTGGGCAAATAGGATTACATGCATAACTCCTGATCAGGCATTGGTCTGTTTTATTCTTTCGCAACGCTCAGTGGCACATAAGAAATTATCACCTCTAGCAAACACCCAGCTGGAAAGTAATGCAGGTAAGCATTCTTGGCATGATGGACTTTAGTCTTCTCTTTGTCCTGACAGTCAGGAAAGTCATTTCTGAAGGAAAGAAACCTAAATCCCCCTTCCGAGTGTAGAGAAGAAATAACAGAAAGGGAAAAAATAATCACAAAACGTTTATTTTTTCAATGTTTATTTTAGACGCATTTGTTCTGGTTTCTTGGGACTAAGACTGAGACAAAGTTATCAAAGTACTCTTACTGAAACCAATTTAGGAGTTTTAGTCTTCGTTCTGTGTCATTCTGCATATAGTACAATAAGTAACTTTTATAAAACGTGGGATTTCAAAATAACAGTCTTTGAACATTCTGAATGCTGAGCACTCCCCATTCTTCATGTGGCTTCCTGTATGAATGGGGAACAAGGAGGGGGTGAACAATCCAGCTGCAAGAACAGGAAGATGCTAATGATGGGATATAGAAGAATAAATAAGCAAGATACTGACTTGACAAAATAGAGTATTAGGCAGCAGAAAACATGCACGGTGTGTAGCAAAAAGCCCTAAGTGCAATGGATCTGATTTTATTCTGAGAAGTTTATAATGTCTGCTTCAGATTTACAGTAATATCAGAATAATTCATAATCAAGACTGATTTTTTCAGTACAAAAAACGCTGTAGGTAACACATCTGAAGTCAAGAAAGATGAAGAAGCTTTAATATGAAAATATAAATTTGGTGCAATTAATTAAAAAAGGTACATCATCATTCTATCCATTTTCCCTTCTTCACTTGAGAACACGGTAGCAAAAGATGGTCAGGATCAACAAGAAATCAACAGTACACTGTGGAGAACAGAAAGGCACTTTTTGCTGTTTTCTGAAACACCCACTCAGTGTAAAATGCAGTTATTACTTTGAGTAACAGAAACTTCAATCAATAATTTGTATGAATAAGGAATGATAAGAATTTAGCATCTGATATTTTTCAGAAATCTCTAAAAATAAAAGGCTACACATGTCCACACGTGCATAAATGAATATAAGTTCATTCTTTATATCAAAACGTGTCTGCAGGTCCTAAGTTTGACTCCTTTGATACTTTATGTAGCTGGCCAGCTACTATCAGATCTTAAAGATCATTTATTGTCCTAATGCCTTTATTTATGAAATCTTCAAATCCTCAAGCCCTTGCACAATAGAGGTAAAAAAATCTGACAACCTCACTGCATTTAATAGAAAAACTGATAGCGAGACAATGCTAATGCTGGTATTTCACTATGGAAAGAAAAAAGCTCCCTGCAAATACACAAGGTGTAATACTATTCTCAGAAAGGTCACTGGGAGCTTGGTCACTCGTTTGAGTTCTATCAGCCCTTAACAGCAAGGAAGCCAAAATCAGTCAGGACTTGCTTTTGTAATGTTATGGATGTTTTTTACAAGCATTTCTTAGTGCACAGTAGTACTATAAAGGCACCCTCATATGCATGAAGTTTCATATTTTTCATTTATATTATCAAACAATATTGACCCACTCTAGTCTATTTGGCGGGAGAAGAAACAGAAGGGACAGTATATCTCTTCCCTACACACCAAAAGCTGAGTACTCCACATACAAATAAAAATATAAATAAATTTGGCTTTATAAGGGTTTCAACTCACTAGTGTGAGTTGTCAGATAAAATAATAACTAAAAGAAAAGGCAGAGGGCTAAGTTTTGAGCACAATCAGCAGTAGAGTAGACGATAAACATACATCCATGTGCAGTGTAGAGAGCCGATGATAGCACAGAAAAGATGGGCTTCAGTATCAGCTGTTAGTGGACTATATTCCTGTCAAACGCTGATAAGCTCCACTCATGCGCTGCCTTATTTAGTCAGACTTCTCTGCTGACACACCAATGCACAGTAACAAGTGTGCATGATCTTTCCAGCTCAGAGAGGCTTCAGCTTCTCCTTTCACTCAGATTATAACGAATATTATATTGCTCGACGCCTTTTCCTAAGGTGTTATGACAAGGTTTTATCTGGTCATTCTAAGAACACACTACCAGTAGTACAACTGTATTCTCAATAGTATTTAAAATGAGAACACAATTTAGAAAAATCTAAAAACCTGATCATAAAAAAAATGCAGACATTTTAATAATGGAGATATTTACTCTGTATTTGGAAGACTAAGAAACTTACTGAAAGGCATGAGAAGGTGTTCAAATGAGCTTGTAGCTTGGGAATACTATTTTAAAATAGAGTGTAAGCTGGCAGTTTAGCTCTGTAAAAGTAATTCAATCAGAAGATTAAACTTCACACATTTTTTACTTCATACACCTGCGTACTACATCTGTATTCTCTTTTCCTCAAGTACTTTTAGCTAGACTTATTCTATTACGTATGGAAAGAGAACATTTTTTAGTAATGCTAAAACCCAACATCTATTACCTTTACAACTCATTCACCGGTCTCATACTCTCACAGCTAGAAGATTTCTCTTGTTTTGTTGACGATATTAAATAATAATCTGCATTTCACTACATCATTGTTGCTTTTATTTATGATATCACTATCAATTAGCTTGTATACTGTGAATATACTTACCACTAAACTTCTACCAGCAAGATAAATTAGCAGAGAACATACCATGAAAGCATGCATCCCTTTCTGTTTTGTCATCATGTTTCACTTACTCGCTAACTTGTAAAATGAAGTAATCCATGACGGGTCTTTTAAGTCATTAGCATTGAATTAGCAAGATTCTGCTGCATATTGTTTCACAGCTAATGTCAAAAGGTTGGCTCCTGAATACAGAGTATACACTAAATTCTACATATTTACCTTCCTTTGGAACGATGACAATATATTCTGTTAAAACTCTATTGCATAATACTATTAATCATTGTAGTTTAAGCACTCAGTCCCTTTTAACAGAGTCTGAATGGCATTCACCCATATAGAAGTACCCCAGTATTCATCAAGTACTACTCTTAAAGTTGGCTAGTCTATGCAGTCTTTTCTTTTGCACATGTGGGAGAGTATGTATGCAAACCTGACTAAAGAATACTCACAACATACAGCGAAACACTGAGCAAGCGTGCTCCACAACTGGAAGCCGGGCAGTTGTACCAGAGCAATCCTGGCCCTGAGCTGGCTGCCTCTGCTGGTAGGAGCCTCCAGAAACAAGGTTAGTTTTCCACAATACCACATAAGTACAACAGAATCACTGCCTCGGAGAGAACTGAGCTTGTACGCTCACTCTGTACCCTGCTCTGCATTGCACAGTCCTTGTAGCCTGGTCACATATTTCTAATGCTGTACCTCACTGTAACCGATTTGCTGAAAGATCACACTGAAGTTTGTGGAGTGCTTGGAGAGTAAACTCAGGTAACTAAGTTCAGCCGTGCACCTGATGTCCTGCTTGTGGCCTGAGAGCACAAACAATACGCAGCTCACAAGGCCAGCTCACCTGACCCACAGGCAGCTCTGGGCTGAATAAATACTTGGGGGAAGTGCAGCATGTGGGTAGGCTGCTGACTGAGTTATTCAGGAAGTAACAGCAGCCCACTCTCGATGAAGATCCTTCCCATTGCTTTCACACAGCTGTCTGGTTGTCGCTACCAGGATTTCACAGTGCATTCCATGCCCGCCACTGAAGACCCGCTGGGACACAAGCACAGCTGGGAGCCAGCTGGCTGAGCAGTTCCAGCACCCTCCTTTTCTCAGGAGCTTCTGTCCCACTGCACGTGTCATGAGCCACCCAGCGTCCCCTGCCACTACTGAAGTGGGATGTGCAAATAAGCAGGGAAATTTGGCACCACGATCTAGATGGCCTTCCAGAAACATCTGCTGGACAAGCAAAGCTGAGGCAAACAAACCACGCTGAATGCTTTTTTTATTTTTCCTGATCAGCTACTAGGCTGAGGATCTCTGCAATAGAAAAACAGATGCATTCCAAAAAGAAGCAACAGCAACCTGTATGATCAGCTATTTCCAGTGTAAAGCCATGTAATCTATAAATTATTTTTCCCACAAAGGTGAAAATCCAGAAATCAGATTCTCTAGTAGAGCAGTAAAAACTAAACTGTATCCTCAGTTAAGCTTTTCAAAGCAAAGCCTCCCTAATTTCCAGAAATATGGATATCCTCAGTAACTGAGCTGTCTTATCTTTCCGGAATAAATTCTGTCACTCTCACTTGTACTGAGCTCCATCATACTGAAGGATTTTTTTGGGACTGTGCAGAATGGCACAACATTCAGCAGGAGTAACAGGAGACAGAATGTGACACACTGACTCGTTACAGAAGCTTCATTGTTTGGAAGGAGAAACTACTACATCTCAGGAAGTTCTGTTAGTTCCTCTGCAATTCATAAGCCCAAAATTTTAGTCTTACTGGGAATTAGGAAGAATGGACATCTAAGACTGCATGCTCAGAACCTGAAGGGTTTTGCAGTGTTAACTGAACTGCCTTTGTACATGCAACTCACCATCTCCCCAAATACGCAACTCACAAAGAACACTGTTCCATCAGTGATGTCCTGGTATCACTGGAATCAGTGAAAGCTTTCCTGCTCATGTCAGCAGAGCCAACATTTGGTATTTTCAGCAATGGATTACATTAAGAATAAATTAAAAACCTGACAGGTTCCACTCATGCTTTCATCTTCTAAACCTACAGTATAAATGAGTTATAAGCCATTTATCTGCTCTTTGATTAAAACTTTAGAAAGTCATGTTTTGTCTGCTCCTAAAAAGAGTAACATCACAGGCACCATTTTAAAAATAAGCTGTATTTTTAAAACCTCTTGACAAACCTTTCCCCCTACATCTGCTGAGCAGTAGGCTCCTCTCCACAGAAGTAGCTGAGTAACCGCAGTGATGAGTTGCTGAGCAGCGTATGCAAGATGACAAGTAGACTAGGTTTGATCATTTCAGTCACTTTATATGTATATGGTAGACAAGCTCCAGAGATCGTACAACAAAAGAGAAAAGCTGTAAGGTGAGGACAAATATTCCAGACAGAATAGAGTATGAACAGTAAAGCAACAGCAAGTTGTTCAGTCAGAAACACAGTAGCAACTTCAGCTCTCTGCTCTTACTCAAATAGACTCAGAACTGAACTCTAAGAACAGGAAAAACTGCTGGCTTCTCTCACTCACTTGTAATGAGTATTATGGATGAAAGCACAAAAGAGCTTGATGAGGAACGTCTGAATCCTTTGTGTACATACCACTCCAGAAGCAGCAAATAAACAATACTAGCTTTAAGGTAATGCTGTATACTATGGCAATTCCACTTTTTTGCTCTGAACGAGGAATAACAGGTATAGCTTTTTTGTACTCATCTGTAGGCACTGATTCTGATCAGCCTTGAGCAAGTTAATGGGATATATTGGAGTATTTCAACAAAAGATGCCCAATTATCTTTCAGGATGTTCTCATGCCCTTTAGCCAGCTGGCTGTATGTAGTCTTTTCCCTTACACGCTAATTGATTGCTGTGATGACATCATTTCCTTTTTTCATGCGTTTGTTTTTTTTCTTTTTCGTTATAGCTACACAATAGAAAAACAAACAGTAGGAACGGATGTAGCTGCAGACTAAGGTGATGCTTTGTTGACCTTAGGATAGGAGCTAACTTGTCTCTTCACATTCGCAAAGAACAAAGACTTGCAGCCCGACCCTAGGCAATCTGATCATAGGCAGCAGTTCCAACACAATACAACACGAGTTTCTCGCAGCAAAGAAAAAAAAAGTCAGCAGTCTAGAAATTTATCTTCACACATCTTTGATGAGCATCAGTTAATTATCTACCCTTTTAAATTGAGCCTCTTTCTCCCTTATACACCAATGCACATAAAATTCTTTGAATTATACCATCTACTTACTTACTAGTACTATTTATGCAGTCAAGTACTGAAATGAACTACTTAGAGATAAATAACCTCAGATCTTTAAGGGAAATTTAGAGGATAATCTTGAAATGAAAAAAAGATTAATTAATCTTATGGAAGATGAATGATTTCCCTCATTTTCTCTCCCTACAGAGACCTCTGGAACTGATTAACTCCTTCAAATCCTTTCACTTGTATGACTTAAAGTGTAGAAGGAAGAAGACACCTAGCTTTACAGCTGGTCACGTTGACCAGATCTTCTCTTGTATTTGTAAAGATCTTTCTACAAATGTGACTCATCTTATTTTGGAATTTCACAGCCTTCAGCAGAGATCTAAATTATTGTTCATTAAAAAATATCCCCCAGACAAAATAAACCATAAATCCAAAGAAAGCACCAAGCATGCCATAGCAGAGCGGGCAAAAAAGAAGTAATACAGCATATGAAAGAAGCAGCACTTTCAAATTTTGAAATGATAATAGTTACCAGAAAGCTTCAGTACATTCTACTTTTAACCTCTTGGATTAAAAATGAATATTTAATATTAAAAAATAAGTGGAATAAAAAACATACTTGAATCTCCGAAAGAAGATTTGATGTAAAAAAAGAATTTTTTTTTCACTTAGATTTCTAAAATGCATCACGGCATGAGAGCAGCAGTCGACAGAAATCGGATGGTTATATAATTTGGTGGTTAAGCAAAGATATTTTTAGTACTTTGCTAATCCATCTAATGCATTTCTTTCCAAGAGAAGAAAATACATTATACTGATAGCAATAGCAGGGTCAAAATATAGGGATATAAACAAGGAATTTACTTTTTCTAGAAAATGAAATGTATAAAATTCCCATTAACAGCATTCATTCTTAAGAAAGGCTGCTTATAGGTTGGAAATTGACTTTTATACAAAAATAACTGAATAGAAGAGTAAAAACAAACACTGAAAGCTTTCACAAATATTTTCCCCAACAGCAATCCTGTAATGCAAACCAAGACAGTGACACCTCGAGATAAACAATGAAATAGGAAATTAACTACACAGACAATTTCAGTGCATCACCCGGCACACCAAAACTATTCTTCTGAACAGAACATATTCTTGAAAATACTGACCTAACACACTTCCTACCCCTTGTCTGAAACAAAAGACAGTGGACTTAGCTGCTAAAAGTTGTATTTAATCTATTCCCAAATTTCATTTATTAATAGATGGGAACATCAAAGTTGCCTAGAAAAGACAGCTGTTTCCTCAGCTCACTTGCACCTAAATAAATTCAATTTCTGTCTCCCTCGAAACTTCCACTTGCAAAATGAGACAATTTATTGCCAAAATACAAAAGTAAAGAAGATTGGAACATGCAAGTTCGTTTTACTTTGGAAGAGATAATTAATCATTTCAGTTTTAGATAGATTTTATCAACTGGTTTAAAGTTTAACAGCAAGCATTGAGAAGCAAATAACCCCAGAGAAAATTGTCACCTTATTTCTGGTAAAGTGAATTTCTGTGCAAAACCAAAACTATCTCTTGAAATAAGTGCTATGAAGTCATACGCTGACTTGAATATGCAATTTCGTGTACCAGGATAAATATTTTCAAGACCAATTCATTCTCTTTATTCAGAGAAAATTATCTTTTCCACGCTCAGGTATATCAAAAGCAGAACAGAATTCATGGAGTCGTGAGAGCCCTTGAAGTAGCAAACGAGGCTCCTGAGAACAGTTGAAGCCAGCTTTTCTCAGACTGGCCTCTCAGAACATCAGTAAGGAAGTTCTTTGAACAACTGACCACAAACACCTGCGTAATTACAAACAGTTGGATTAAATCTGTTATGAAGTATCAAATAATCATAAGGATTGGTTCCATGAGGAAGCCAGCTCTCAAGTTTTGCCAGACCAGTATTTGTACAATCCTTCCTCAAACCCCAAAGTACAGTTTATTTATTTGGTTTTTTTTTCTGGTCCAAAATGTAATACTGCTCTTTTCTGAAAGGATTCCAGTCAATCCTCATCTCTGCTGGAATCACAGAAAATCCAGGTGTCAAAGAAGTGCTAGAGATTTCTGAAAGCTTACCTATCTATGTATTCTCAGCTTCCTGAAAGAGACATCAACTCCTTCGATCTGTTCACTCACTGCAGATTCATGGCGAAAGTTCATCTTGTTATGCGAGGACTGTACCTCTCACAGCTTCACTAACAGACCCCAAGACCACTTTAATGGTATTTAAATCATCATAAATGCAAATAGCAGACAAGCTGACAGTGAATATCTATTACATCTCAAAGATGAACCTTAAGAGTGAATTGTTAAAAGTTGCTTAGAACATATTCTGATCAATTAAAATTCAAAGAAAATATCACGCCAAATATCACACCAGGACAAACTCCTTCATTAACGTTAGAATTGTCATTTTGTCTAATCACTCTCTGCAGTCACTGTCCAGAGCCACAGCAAGGCTAAAAGCTAAATTCTTATCTGCCTCTCTAAACCTCCTGCTAACAAAGGCTAACAGAAGCTCCACTTAGCAGTCTGTCCATCAGAAACTTACCACATTTGTGCATATTGCAGATATAGACTAGGACACGAAAATGTTCAGTATCTTTTCTTCATAACAGTAAGTATAGAAAATTATATTTTTATAGATTTTAACCATCAGCAGGAGGAGTGCACTTTTGCAGGACGAGTAATCTGAATTCTGAGCATACAACATACACACTAATTTTCATTTATCCCATTTCAGTCTTTAAACAAAACCTTTTTCCGAAAAAAGGTATAAACTCTACATTAGAAAAAAAAACCACTCTTCAGTGATCTGGCACATCTTAAATATTGCTTACAATTGTGAGACACCAACCACAAAATGTTCTGATAATTCAGTTTCAACTGAAAATACAAACTGATAAATACTTCTGCTTGTAAAGCACACTGTTAAGAAACTATTTGCCTGAAAATACTAGACACTCCCAACAGGAATCACTTTTGCAGAAGGCATCGAGCCACCAAGGAAAGAAAGGGAAAGACTCTTCAACAGAAGCTATCAACAACTGCTTCAACATATCTATACAAATCAAACAATCTGAATATCAGAAAAGCTCACCATCTTATCTGTTCCATTGATATTTGTAGAATAGATAAATGCTATTCCCACCTTCTTTGTAATTCACAATTTCAAAAAACATGCTGTTTTCTGAATCAGAAAACAATGCTAATGACTGACAATCTATGAATATATAAACAGAATGTGTGCAATTATTGGATTTTTAGTAAAACTAAAATTAAAATTTTGGTCAAGCTATACTAAGGTAACGGCAGGACTCCAGACTGTAGGCATAAGAAAAAGACATCCTAATGCTTCCAGTTCCACTGCATCTTCACAAAGCATTCTAACAGCCGGCATCTCCTTACTCACACTCTTAAATTTTTGCTTCCTCAGTATTCCTGAAATACATTTTTTAATCTTATTGCTAGGCAGCATGTACTTTGTCTTCTTCAAGATATTCCTAAGATGCTTATATAATTGATATTGAAATTCCAGTAAGGGAGCTTAAAAAGTGAGCTTGTGTTGAATTTACACACAGAGCCAGTTCCTATGAAGTTATTGCACCTTTTGTCATAACCATGATTTATTAATTTTACTTATTTTCCTGTAGAAGACAAGTTTCTACCAGTGACACTCATAAAACCTTAGCTCAAAATAAGCAGCTACGATGAATGTCCAAATCTGCCAAAAGAGCATCTTATCAGTGGACATCTTTGAATCTCGCCTCTTTCCACATTTGCATTTTAAGTTCTTCTGCATAGCTTTAAGACCGACAAAATCCAACATATTTTCCATCTGGCCTAAAAATTCAGAGAAAGAGAAGATGCTTGTAATGAATCGCCCCAGAATCTGAAAGTGAGGTAAAAGCAGCAGCAAAAAACATTCTCTCCTTCAACTTACGCATGTCAGCAAAACGATGGGAGTGTAAAGTGAAGGTGCTACACTGTAGTAGTATGACAACTAAAGAAGCCTAAATGTGAGCTCACCGGACTTGGGGATAAAAGAGAAATATATGCCTTTTTTTAAAAAAAAAACTCCTAGAAGACAAGAGTAGAGAACTCCCATTGAACTGATTTTGTATTAGCAGCATAAGAAAATTCCTTGCTTTCAAATATAATGTGGCAATATAATCACTTTCAATCAATCTTTGTTTCTAAGGTACCAGGACCAAAATATGGCAATTTCCTTACCAGAAGTTGTCTGGAGTCTACATGGAGGAACGCAAGAAAAAATAAAAGAATAGTTTAAAAACAGAATAAGGTATATACAAGCTTACATCACTGTTTTAAGCAGTGGGAAGGTTGGTCACTGGATATGCACAGGGCCTTGAGCTGAGAATCCCTTACAGTCATAAAGCATCTGGGAAAAGTGCGTGAACGGCTCAGTGACAGAATCTGTAAATGGCAATGCTGCACAACAGAAAACATGCAGATCAATCTTAAAAGGTGAATGAAGTTCAATTTAAGTGTAAGAGTAATGTGCAAGGCAGAACAATATCCCTTCACACATAAAGCAATGGGCTTTGTGGTGAGCTCAGGAATGATGTAGTCTTAGAAGGCAATGTCTATGTTCTATGTAGAACTGGGGAAACATCAAAGGAGAATGACAAGAATAGTCAATTGTTTGTTGCAAATGATAGAAATTTAAATGGGTTTGAGGGAATACAAGCTCATACAGGAGAAATCTGCTTCTGAATACTAGTTACTAGAAACCAACGCTGCCACCTTGGACTTGAAAGCAGAGAACCGCAGAATAATGAAGAAGAAAAAAACATAAGAGTATCAGCAGAATAGTAATAAAAGAGGAAAATAATAGTGAAGTAGTCAAAAGAAGGCAAATCGCTACATGAAAATGTATACAAATGCTTATTAGATGTATTCATACAGAAGAAGTGTATTAATTGCAAGAAAAATGAACAGAAGTTATAATATGTATCAGTGATAAATTAGTATTCAAGAAAACACCATCACCCAATGAACGATACCAGTTTTCATGAAATTAATCAGTTATTATTTGGAAGATATTCTATGAGATCAATACAAGGGGCACAAACTGTATCATTTAAATGACTTCTGTTGTAGATGTTTATTGAAAACATTTTACCATACAGAATGTTACAGTTAAAAACTGCAAATTGCCTTATTTCTTTGAAGAGAGAAACTGAGAAATGTCTGTATTAATTGGTTTAGTCTTTGATCAAAACATCAAGTAAATTTCTGAAGCTTCTACTAGCACTACTAGCTTTATGCATACAGTTAGACTAGAGAAGATATTTTGTATCTTTGTTTCTGAGTATATTTTTATAGCATGCAGTGAGTCTCCTGGCTTTACACTGTGGTTCACACGTGACTGACCACTACAAACCACACAGATTTTGTATTTTAAATGGAAATTTCTTTCCATCATAGAAATTCCCCTGAAAGTCAGTACTGAAAGTCAGAAAGTCAGATGCTGTTGGAGGCTTAGCTTTTGAACAACTGTGGTAATACAGATCAAAACTGAGATACTGTGCAACAGACAAGAGTCACAGTAACAGCTCATCTAATTCCTTGTCCACAAAAGAAGAAAAAAAAAAAAAGAAAGAAAAAAGTCTTTTACTACTTTGTCTCAATATCGTTTAAAAATCATTGTGTTCTCACATACATCTGCTGGACTACCACTGTAATGACTGCTCCTAAATCAAGTACTCTGGAAACTGGACAAAAATCCTTATCCAGCTAAACAAAGAAGCATCTAAAAAAGTAGTTTATATATTAAAAAAATAAACACAAATTTTCCTTTCATGCTTATTTTAAGCAGTAGTGCGGTGTCACTTAAGTCACTCTTGAAAGCAGAGAACACTTGCAATCTTAAACTATCAAACACTAGATTTTAAGCAAGTTAGAAAAGCAACTGTGAGGTAACAAAATCTTTGAGTAATACAAACTCCTAGTAAGACCAATCATACTTGAGAACCAACCGCACTTCACTTGTTATTATAGAACTTTTCCTGAAGGCATTATGAAATGCTTGTTTGCTTTTACACTAGAATCAATGCAGGCCTTTTATTTTCTCTTTTAATATCCTTATTCAGACTTCAGGCTGTAAGTAAGTAAGTGTATTTTGATACAGGCACTTTGATAAAAAAAATTTAAATACCTGACGCTTTCTCAAATTTCTAGCTGAGTGATAGTACAGTAATTTTGTAAATTTTCAGCCATGTAATCTTAATGCATTAAATATTAAGAGAAGAAAGCAAATCTGTGTAGTGAAATTTATACAATTTGTTATTTCGAAGACATCATTATTCATGCCACAGCAAATAATGGAGGAATGATCCAAAACTGTATTCTTTTACCAATGAGTTGTTTCTGAAATCTGAGTGAAAATGCACCCCACTGAAGTCAGTGGTTAACTCTCACAGAATCCAAGGAACACATGGTTTACTCTAAATGATGCAGAATTAACATGAAAGTTACTATCCATAATAGTTGAATGCGTTAAGTTTTTTAACAATCATTTTGTTACATGGTATTCACTTTGTTGGACAGTATTTTGTTACATTCAAATAGACTGTGTAGTAAAGTGATTAAAACTAAATTTGTTGTGCACCTAAGCAACTTTATACTAAAGCAAGCAGTCTTACACAAAAACATTTGGTATCTGTTGGATCCTGTGCCTCAACACAATACTCATATTTCAGCTATAATAAGCATCTCAAAGATGTGCAGAGCAATAGTCCTGCAAGTGTCCCATTCAGATTCTTGGTAGAATTGGCCAAACCCACCATGGAAAGCTGTATGCTGTGCACATTTTTCAGCATTGGCTGGGAGTACTGGCAGCTGCAATCTAGCACGGGCACAAACTATAGGACTCCACACATCTAATTGTAGTTCTCCCTGGAAATCAGTCTGTTAAGGCCAAGCTGAGAGCAGTGGTCAGGCAAGGCAAAGAACACTATGAAGCAACCAGCTACTGAGCTATTCCTTCAAACAAATCCATCACAAGCAGCACAGTCTGCCAAAACTTACTCAGAATTGAGGTTATGAGAAAGAAAAGTGCTGATTTCTCATACAGCTGCCCTACTGCCACTGCTGTGTTCTGGGGCAGACAAGTGAGCAGCGCAGTTCAGAGCAGGCACTGCCCAATCTTTAAGCCAATGCTAAGCTGCCAGGCCCAGTCCTGGCTGGTGCAGTGCCAGGACAGGCTCTCTAAATTATCCTCAACACTGAAAATGTCACAAGACAGCTACCAGCTCCAGGAGGCCACTGTAACCTCACACAAAACTGAATCCAGAAGCATTGTGCTGGGTCGCAGCTCACAGGGCAGCCCTCCCGCCCCATCCTCCTGCGGCCCTTCCACCGCTCAGCAGCAGCCCGACAACACAAATATGGCTGGCCGTGGAACAGAACCAGAGTTTCAGTAGTTTATACTGCAATATTAAGGCTGTGCCTAAGCCATAGCATCTGTGGACTTGTACTCAAACATATTAAAAATAAAATTGAGTAGTCTGAAAAAGCTGCTGTGAGAAAGAAATGGCTGCACAAAAGGCACTGCTTAATCCCCCTTAGAAGTTATCCCTGACTGGAAGCTTGCAAGGTAATGTTATCTAAGCACACACAGCTAATTAACAAGGAGGAATTGCTCTATATCATTAGCTGCACATATTAATTTTACTGCTATCTTGATCTCAGGTCCTTTCACGGACCTGCCAGCTTCTTTCCATTTGTTTGACACTGCCATTTTCCCAGACTGCAAGGTCTCCAGTCTGGGTGCTTTGTTTGTACTGTGCCTAACACAAAGGAACCATTATGCCGGACTGAAACCGCAGGTGCTTATGCAACAACACTCCTGAGAGTGTAACTTTTCAGGTGGGCAAAAGGTCTTGCAGCATATTGTGACAATACAAGTTACTAAATTATTTCAAAATTGTGAAAGAGTTTTAAAAGTTTTTGTTTCCAAGGAAAGCAGAATTAAATATATATGTGTATATATATATATATATATATATATACACAGTCCTTTAGCCCGCTTGTTTTATGAGCTAGAAGATCAATGCAGTTCAAGGAAAAGATCAACAAGGAAACATATTATTTCTCTAGGTTTCTTTTTCCTTTCTCTCCACACACTATCATTCAACTCCTATTTCTTTTACTGTCATTTTATCTTATCTCTTTATGTACTTGCAAAGTTCCTTTTTCTCCAGAGAGACAATGCTTAAAGGAGAATTTCTAGTTGAGCATTAGCTAGGAAAAATCTGAAGGGAGAAAAAAATTGGCTCTGAGCTCTCAGTTCTGAACCTGTAATATTGACTTTCCTAGAAAGAATCTGGTATACGAAGGATTGCATGTAAACAAACATCATTCCTTCTGCTTCCAGTGCTACACATTCACTTACAGTACTCATACGTTTAAAAACACCCAGAGATACTCAGTATTAGAAAGCAAGTTTACCTTCAACTCCCAAACTGAATTCCAAAATTGCTACAGTTTAAACCATCATAAGTAGTGATGAAGGCAAAGTTAACAAACTAAACCGCTCTTCCAAGGAGAACTTAAGCCATTTTCATACCAGGAAAGAAGTGAGCTAATATAATTCCAGTAAGCAAAAATAAAGCTTAAAGAAAAGCCAGTCTCTCATACTGAGCTGCCAAGGCTTATCTCTTTTAGGTAAGAAACACAATAGAAATAATAAGGAAGTTCAAAATCCCTACTGTGAGAAGTATCTGGTATCAAATTTCTGTTTGACTCTTGTTTCAGTGGACTTTTGGGGATATTTAATGTCTTCCAAAAGGTACAGTACATATTCTAGCATATTTTTTATGCATTTCACATGTGCTTGAAATACATAGAATTCATTAAAAGTTTCTGGAAGGGAGCATTTCCTTTTAGAGACCAAGCCCTCAAAAAATACCTAAAGTAAACCTGACTACTTTCAGCACAAATGGGTGCTAAAGATGAATTTGACCTAATTACTGCCTATAATAACTTAAAAGAAAAAGAGAGAGAGAAGAAAAAAGGCCTTTTAATATCTTCATAGGGACAAATATCTATAATTCCGCAAAATCTAGGATTTTTGTATTTATGCCTTAATATTTTGTCTTAAGTATAGTTAGCAAAACTATAATGTACAAACAAAACTCCCAGGCTGCACTACCACTCTATACATTAGCGATGAATAAGTGTTTTTAATCTGTTTTGGATAGAGACCTGCGTAGCAGAGGCTACTAATTTCCTGATACAACAGTTTTCCATATATCGCACAATTTTATAAAGCTTCCTCTTCTATTATTTGAGAAATGCTGCTGCTATAGCTAAACATTTCAGAACAGATGCCTCAAAACCCCACAGGCTGAGTCAAGACAGACACTGTAAATTCAGGCTAAGAGAAGCTATATTTAACCCAACTTTTAGATCTTCCTTCGTATACCAAACTCTCACAATAGATAAAGGGTGACTACACAGATTATTAAGGACTTTTAGATATAAAAGGACATCAAGAATATAAAGCAAAACAGTGGCTGTTCTTGTTGATGACCATGTGGACATCTGCATCAGGTCAAACTATCAGCCAAACCTGGCACGATCAGCAGGGAACTATGAAGAGAAGTATGGGGTCTAGTTTCATTTGGCTCAACAAACATTTAGGGAATGAACAGTACAGGAGCAACAGCACACAACTGAAAGGAAGGAGTCTGACTACAGTGAGTCAGGATTTCTAGCTGTTTGGAATAGAAAACCATGTGTGTGTCAGAGGAAAAGTGTATCTAGAGTGATCTTCCATGATGCGAATCTACAGTAAGCATGCATTGCCGGTGACATGTGTCAGTCAGGTCATAAACACAGAAGGTTTTAAAGGCTGTATTGGCAGAAACACCTCTGTATCTGTATGATATGTTAGAGAAATGAAAAAGAGGCACTCCTGGATTTCTCTCACTTCCCCCACCCCATAATACTGATCATTAGGAAACAGACAAGACCACCATTCATCTAAGACACTGCTGGAAAACTGCTATCTGAGAGGTGGGTGCAGCTGAAGTCTCTCAGACTCCTCCTAATCTCTTGTCACCTAAATATAGGAAAGTATGATTGCTCAATTCCCATCGCTACTCTTCCAGCATAGTGAATTCTACAGAAGTTATGTTTGCAGAAATTTCCCAGGGGCAATATTCTGTATCAGTAATAGGGTAATCTCACTGTAAATCAAAGATATTTCATTTTTGTCACTAGACAGCAACATTTATCAGTCTAGTAAACTAGCAGTCACAAACCAATAATGAACCTCAAGTTTCCAAATGATAGAAGCAAGTTCTCTCAATCTGAAACAGTACCAATCCAGTCAGTCTGGAATGCTCGTCTAGAATCTCTTCTAGAGCATCTGACTCTTGGATAGTCAGTGCTATTGACTCTGCCAGCATGCCAGTCCCTTAGTTCACATAATGCGATGGACTTGCTCCCACTTGTTGATCCTAAAGGGAATTCTGAAAACTTGAGAGATGGGAAGTGTCACTTCTTCCCTAGTACACGAGTCCCACATGAACTCACAAGAGAAGTTAATGTAATATTCATGCTTGATGTTGTCTGATTAGGTGTCAAGCCTCCTTGCCTTTGACTCAGTGCCAGCACAGTTAGTACAAGGGCTGCTACAAGAGAGGAAACTTGTGAAAACTGAAAAACCAAAGGAGCAGCCCATGGTCACAGGTGTACTACTAAAGATGACTTCTGTTGTTCCACTTTCAAGAACTTCTTTTCAAGAAATAAAAACTATTTTCATGGACAGCTCCAAAGAAGAAGCAATTTGAGAACGAAGGTACAGCGCACAAAACACTTCAGAGCCATATCTCTTCTTAAAGGGGAAGTACATACACTGAACCTTGTAACTTAAGGATCTCAGACTACAGTTTTGTTAACAGCTTTATATTGTCTCAAAGTGGTGATTACCGTACCCACACATCCCATAACTCATTTTTGAGAACTAGGGCTTACATACTGACAAAACATGAATGGGATCCAGGAACTTCTTAATGTTAGCTATTACAGCTTTGCTTCACTAATGCAGTAGGCTGTCATATAATGCCTTACATGTATTTATAGAAGCAGTAGAGTGTATGCTACCCTCGAGTTACTTCGGTGTCCAGTGCTCATAAAGCTTCTTGAACAGAACACTAAATTCTTCATATTTATGTCTGAACTACTTTTTGTTATGAGCCATCCATGTATTTCAGCTTTCCCATGTATGTAGCTTTCAGTCTTTTCTGTATTCTTGACAACTGTCAGAAAAAAGGAGAGTCACTGAACATACACTACTGACCATACTAAATCAGGAATCAGTTGTTCAGCTGTAAGTGTAATGTGACAGCCTCTTTCTAAAATAGCAGGAAGATTTTCTTTCATGCACATTTCTGGGTTCTTTTTTTGGTCCATGGCATATTTCAAGAAAAGCCTGCCTGGGGAAACAGACCAAAACCAACAACAGAGAAACTGCCACAGAAACTTATCTGAAGGCATTAAAAAATAAATAGCTTTTTAAAGAGCTCTCAGTCTTCATAGTAAAACCTATTAACACTGTCTACACTGATCTAATTTATAGCAATTCCATTTCAGACAACTTTGGTTGGTTGTTGCTTAGGAGCTCAAAGCGGAAGTGACATTTTTCCCTACTCCTACTCTTCCACTTTTCCCTTCCATCTCAAACACTTGACGGTGGGGAGAGGACCACTGCTATTTGAAGTGGTGGTCACAAAAGCCAGATGAATTCAGACTGCAGGAGAGCTATACTTCTATGCTAAAGAATCCTCATACAAACCTTTTTTCAGCAGATACTCTTCTGGCAATTGAATCAACAGCCTCTACGCACAAGAGCTTCAACCATTACTCTTACACTGTTTCATCACTCTCTCTCAGATAAATACACGCGTGTTAAGATCCTCAGTGGAAAATGTGCAATTTTAGAGTCACAGATGACTTCCAAAAAGTTATCAACGCAATCAGCGTAACTGGAAGATGCTTATAGGAAGATATTCCTTTGTCACTTCACATTCCCCACGTAATTCTCTAATTCTCAGCAGTTTCATTTTCCATGCAGTAAGGACATACTGCAGCAGCTCTTGACTTAAGGCAGAAATGTATGAGCTTGGAAATTTACTTTCATGGTACATTATGGAACATATATGAATAACTTTACTCAAATAAGTTGAGATTCTACGTTTCATATGTCTAATTTAAGTGAAGCCAATAGGTACCCATTTGAAACTGAAAGACATTTAAACACTTGCACTTTTGAATACTTTTTCAACAGTAAGAGCTCACATACTATAACTTTTTATTTTTGCCTCAAAATCAGTGATGAGCAAATATATTTTGCAGTAACATACCTTGAAGTTGCAATTTCCACTTTTGTTCTTGCCATGGCAGCCGCTCGCTGTGCACCCTCTATTGCTCTATCCACCTTTTCTCTAGTTTTTGTGTTGCGTATTGGTATAAGTTGCTTTCTTATTCCACGAACCAAAACATTATTTTTATATTTTCCTTCTTCTTTGGTGCCATCTGGAAACATGGTACATCCATATCCGTGCCTCCTGTTATTTAGCCATTCCCCTTCATATTTCATGCCATTTGAACGCTCACTAACACCAAAACCACTGCGCTTGTCATTCTTCCATTCACCCATATAGGCTTCTGTCGTGGTGGCATCAACGTGGTCTTCCATAGGACAATAATCACAGTCACCGTCTCCAAAACTAATTGTAGAGTTGGCATCACTAGAACTAATTCTGCTCATAGCAGCATCACTCCTGACGGAGCTCCGTTTGCTAGATATAGACGATCTAGACTCAGATTTTCTAAGTTTTATACTACCAAGAAGGGATCCTCTTCTGAATAAGCCTCCTTTTTTCTTAATTCCCATGGCTTCTGCTTCGCTGTGAAAATTGAGCACAAAACCTCCTCTTGTTCCAGCAGGACTGTCTGAAGTGATGTCATGCAGAACGGTGCCATTGCTCTGCTCACTTCGAAGTGAAGCTAGAGACGTTCGTAGAGGTGAACGGATCACAGTTGCCATGCCATAGGGTACACTCTGACGTACACCATATCCATGTCGCATTCCTCCTGTCCATTGTCCTTGGTATGTACCTTTTAAAGTAATTAGCAGAAATTAAATTTAGGAAGTTGTAGAAGACTTACCAGTCTACATTCAGTATGCTACTGGCAACACTATGTTAAGTCTGCTTTTGGAAACTAGAAACAGAAGAAAAAAATTACAATACATGGTACAGTATATAAAATACTTTCTGTTACTTGTTATTCTCATAAATCATTTTTCCCCTTAACAAAGCCTCCGCTTTCCAAGCTGCAGTAGTTTATTTTGACAACTAAAACACAGTAGCTATCATCATAAGTGTTTTTTGAACAGTTCTGCCCATGGAAGAAATTTCAGAAGAAATCTGAAAGGCAGAACTCCTTCAACGTTTTTTAAGTGATCACTGAGGAAGAGAGAGAAGGGTGGAGGGAAAGAAAGAAGGTGGGAAGCAGAGCACTCGGGCCATTGCCTCCAGCTGCTCACAAGAAGAGCTAGTGGGACCAGTAAACATCCTGTTTTGTTTTGTTTTTAAGACAACTGTAGACCTCTCCCTGTCAGGACATATTTATTCAACAACGTACTAAATTGTCTTGATCCCAAGGCCCACCTGCAGACCACTGTTATGAAGCCCTACTGTACAATCAAATATTTTCAAAAGATTTTGAATGTACTTGAACAGAAGAAAATGATAAAAATGTTACAAACAAAACCTCTGTATATATTACTTTTTATGATCTTTTTTTGTATACTCAATATCATAAACAAAGAACACTGGCTACCTAAAATACTGGCAGTATAAAGCAAGCTACACTTTACTCTAGCTATCTTTTCTGAAGTAGGAGTCACAGGAAAGCAGCAGTCTACCTTCACTACCACCTCATCTGTTGAGTAACTCCCAGGAGAGTAGGTCCTTTGCTTGAGAAGTAGCTGAACTCAGGTTTAAAGATAAAAAATATTCAAGCTATTTGACAGTCATCAAAAATATGAAAGGCTGATGTGACATATAAAAATACAGTCAGACTATTTTTCTATTTACATCCCGCAGCATGTTGTGACAGAAATCAGAAATGTGAAAGCTTTTCTACTTTTTTTTTTTGCCTTCCATTTGTGCTGCAGTACATACAGAAGATGAGGTAGTAATAAACAGAGTATGACACACCACTATCTATAACTACATTCCATTGTTTATACTGCAACCATAGTTATTTTTGTGTGTTTTTTTCAGAAAGCAGTACAAAGAAGAACAACACGGTATTTGATATGAGAAGACATGCTTATCTGTGTACATGCAAAGCTGCATCTGAGCCAAGAAACAGCATTATCATCAGATTACTGTTTCAGACAATTTTATTTCTTGTATTCTCAAAAAGCATTTTCATTTTGATAAGACATGTTCTCCTGTGCCTGGTTTCTGAAAGCCAACAGAAAGTGTGAGGTGCCCCACACCTGGCAAACAGAAGATAACTTGCTTTTTAAGATCATTTCATTCTAATCCCTACTAAATTTCTTTAGAAGAGATGAAAAATGAAGTTTCTCATCCACCTACTACTATTTTTTTAAAAAGCTATTTTGACTCTGAATATTCATACAGAAGTATGAATAAGCTCTTCCTAAAATATCTTTGAGTTTATTCTGCTTTAACTGAGCACATATTAAAAATGATTCTTCAGAGAACTAAGGATCAAATGTCAAATTCCATGATTGAATAAAGTTTTGTAAACAATTCTGTGATACAACTAGAGTTTCAGATGCAGCTCAAAGATTCAATAGCTTTGATATTCAGTCTCCTTTGCATAAGCATAGTATTTTGTCTGTGTTGATGTCAATTATCTATCGATTACTGTTTTACTGTATTACTTCTTCAGCTAAGCTGCATTTCAATGTTAAAATGCAATTACATTTACATTTGTGTGATTTCTTTCTTATATAATACTAAATAGGTTTGACAACGTAACTATTTTGTGTTGGTAGAAAATTCTTCTAAGTGGAAGGTTTTTGTTTTAACAGATGGCTGTTGACATGAACCAACAACTTTCTTCATTTCTTTCTCATTCTCTGTATCCTGGATACCTACTGCTGTACTGCTTGTAAGGGTGCTGAATCTAGAAACATGATTATTTAAAAAAAAACTCAGCATATGGAGAAGAACAAATAGAGACATGAGCGCAAAACACCAATATGACATATTCTGAAAATACTGCAAAAATAAAGTCATATGGTAGTTTTTTTCTTAATTAAACAGACACTTCACAGAAATATATTAATATTTAAAGAGCATAAATGACTACATTTTGCCCTTAATTATAACTGGAAAAGCCCTAGTATCGTAATGACATGCTGGAGCTAAGAATCTGGCAAGCTACACTGCACTGCTACATGTAACAATCTAATATTCTGCATCAGTTCGTTAATTTCATTTGAAAATAATAAATCGAACTCTAATTGTGATTATATCCCAGAATTACATTACAACAGTATAACTGTGGCTCTCCATGTTGCTATTTGAGCGTCAGACTCAAAGCAGAAACAATCTCTTCCAGCACAGAATTTTATAAAAGTACAAATGGCCTGCCTATGCTGTATATTTTCTTACTAATATTTTGACTTGAAAATATGAAAAGCTCAAAACTATTTAATCAATTTATGACTCACGTTTTTCCCTGCTCTTTAGACAGAAGTGGTTACTGTTGCCCAAATGGGTATTAAAATGAGGACAATGATGTGCTGCTGTTTACTTGTCAGATTTTTCTTTCTACTAGGCCAATATAATCAATGCCAGTTTCTTCTAAAGAGAAAAGAGCAAATGAGGCAATGGAAGATTCATAGTGAACTGGCTCTTGGAAGATACTTAGTTGGAATTTTGTCTAGTCTTGCAGACAATAAGAATTTTTTCTAACATTAGATCTAACATCTCTGTAGAATAGAGACTTAAGTAATTTGATTTACCATATCAGACTATAACTGCATCATCTCCTTAAACAGAATAAATTTTAGACATCTTTAAACAATCAAGGTACAATGTATGCTAATACTGTAATATAATCAAATGCTACAGCATACAATATAAGTTGATAAAACAGCTCTTCCTATCAATAAAGATACAAATGTGACATGCACCTATCTCTATACATGGATATAAACATGAACAATAATACCAACACGTCTTTTCTAGTTTCATCTTGTATTATCATGCTCTGTCTATAGCAGTTCCACTGAGGGTCAACTTTCAAAATTTTAATTACCACTGTAATCACAAAGCTAATTTAAAACTGTTTTTGACCATAAAACAGTAACATCATTCAGCTTTACTTTCTAAAAGCCAGGCTTGGTGTGTGTTGTAACAAAAAAACCCAACCATTCACCAACAGTTACTAGTGACCATGGTGTCCCTGAGAAGGTGTTCATATTTTCAGCCTGAGAACTAACAGAATGTGTACTTTTAAATTTTGTTTGTTTGGTTTTTTTTTTGTTGGCAAATTGCTGTAAGGTAGAATGTCATAACTTGTCTCCTTAGAGTTACATCGTACCACCCTTCCCAGAGACCCAACTGTATCTTAGAGCTGTAAATGTCATTGCCTGCTTGTGGCTCAAATATAAAACTATGCTGTGTAAACAAGCATGGAGGCCATTGCACTAGGAACTGCTTGACCTACTCGTAACTTTTACATCCCTCTTTTGTGGTTTAATAATTTAGGTGCCACCTCAACGTTTTTACATGCTCTTCAGACTCAAAGGTTAGATAAACAAACACGTAGAAAGCTGACTGCTTAGAAATCAATGATCGTATGCACTGCTGATGGCCTTTTCCTCACATGCATTTGCCACTGATCTCTACAGATCAACAATGCACGTTCTTGCAGCAGGACTCCTGCTACTGCTACTGCTGGCAGGATCATAAAGTGCTAACTAATTTACACATACTGAAGCAGCAAATTAGGCTGCAATCCCTCTGTAAACAATTCTCAGGTAGGCTACTGGATTCACACAGGCCCAGTGAAATCAAGGCAGTCTGGAGGAGGCACAGAACTCCAGATCATTGCAGGGAGCAACCTGAAGGGCCACTTGAAGGCCCATGAGCACACGCAATGAACAGAGAACCGTGATCTACACATAATTCAAGGTGTTCTTCTCAGAGATTCAATTGAGTGACAATTTTAAAGTGTTCACACAAGGCACAATCTATACTACCGACAACGTGCAAAGCGGTGTGTGCAGAAACACTGAGGACTGCCAGCAGTGTTTATGTTCCTTTCCCTTTCCTCAACTAATATCATCAAAGCAATTAGAAACAGCATATTACAAAACAAACAAAAAACAAAACAGTAAAAAGGCCCTTATTTTAGTGAGTTTGAAAGCAAAGAGGCAATTTGCATAGTAAAAACCACCATTTTCTGATGCCAGTATTCCCAGGTCAGAATAAAGAAAGAGCTTTCCTGTAATTATTTCACAGTGTGTTAAAGACACATATGTAAATGTGGTTTCCTTGTAAAAGCTTTTCAGACATTCTTCTAGTGTGCAAATACGGCCATTGTACCCAGAGCATGAAAACAAAGACCCATCTGCAAGCATCTCTGACATATTGCCTGGCTTCATTCACAAATGCTTCCATTAAAATCAATGGGATTCACATCTTCTGTCCACATGAATCAAAATGCCTAAAAGAGCGAGACCTTGCTAACAGATTTCAGTTAATAAAAATAAATAATTTACAGAGGAAACTGTACATTCCAAGTGCTGTTTCAAAGGGTTTCCTGTCGGTTTAAAGCCTAAAAATTTACAGAATTTACCACTGAATTATCAGTATTATACTGAAATAAAAAGTATCCCCAACAAGTCTAAAGACAGAGCTACAAGGAACCTTGGTTTGAGAAACTCAGTGGCAATTTACTTTTCTGGAGAGGAAAAACAAACAACAATCAAACAAAAATATGGCCACTAAAAATTCAGCTTCTGAGTTATGAGACAAAATAAATCCAAACAAAATTTGAAGTCTATTGCGTGGTGAAAGTGAAACTGAAATTCTATCTGTGTGGGTCTGGCTGGGCTTTTAAATCCCCAAGACAATAACCAAGCTGAGAGTGATCATCAGAGCTTTCCACATCAGAAAACAGTTTCCACATAGTTACAAATATGCACAATCGAGGGGATTAGAAGAGTTAAGGGTACAAAAACCATAGCACAGCATTTTCTCAAGGAAATGAATCTTACCCAATTCACTACACTTTGTATTTCAGAAAGCAGGAGGGGAAAGGAGTCCACCTGTAAACACCTCTTCTGCATAATACAAAGTTACCCATTCTCTGACACTATTTGTACATTGCTCAACACTGCAGCAAGAAGCCTTTCACTAAAAAAGCACACCTCTAATCCTAAAACTGAGACCAGCTTCTTCCTTTACAATGGGACAAATCAATCACAAAACGGCGTGCATTGGAAGGGACCTTAAAGATCACCCAGTTCCAACCCCCATGCCACGGGCAGGGATGCCACCACGAGATCAAGTTGAAGAGCAACTCCACACAGGTTGAGGTGACACTTCCACTGATGCCAATGACATTACAGCAGCAGAAGGCTAATTTAAAAACACTGGGCTTACTTTTCACACAGGACATGAAATAACACGGGTGTGGTAAGATGAGGTGGAAGTAGCCCATCAAGTGAGCTGAGTCCTGGGTCACCCCAATAAGCCTGGGCTCCATAAGCACTGCTAAACTGGGTGCAGGGTGCCCGGCCCTACTGCATGTGGTTGTCTTCCTGTGGTGAGTGAGGGGGTGAGGCATGGACAGGTTTCATCCGTCACCCTTCCAGCCTCAGTGTGTTTAAAACTGCATCGCATTTTAATACAGTGCAAGTCACTGCACGGAGGTGCGGCTAAGTTTCACTGATTTCATGCACGTTGAGTATCCACTTCACTACAGTTGAGCTTACGAGTGTAAGCCAGTGTACGTTACCCATGGAGCAAAGGAACACAGCGACAAGGAACGAGGCACTGTTCTTAAGTTTACAGTATTTTACCACGGCAACAGTGGCGAGAGAGTCACAGAAACACAGCCCATCCCGAGTTGGAAGGGACCACAGGGATCACTGAGTCCAACTCCTGGCTCCACGCAGCACCACCCATTTCGAGCCCTACTACCAAGCGCTCCTTGAGCTCCGGGAGCTCGGGGCCACGGCCACTGCCCTGGGCAACCTGTTCCATGCCCACCGCCCTCTGGCGAAGAGCCCTTCCCTGACCCCAGCCCGACCAGTCCCGAGGCGCCAGGCGCAGGGAGCTCGCCCTCTCCCGACCCGCGGCGAGCCCGGTAAACGCTGCGGGGGGCTACCCCGCCACGGAAAGCCGCGGGTTGATTGCGGTAAGCCTGGGCTGGGAGACCGCGATAAGCTGGGAGCGCCGCGCGGCCGAGCCCCGGAGCGGCCGTTAACAACCGGCGGGGCGGCGCGGGGCACCTGTGGCGCCCCACGCGCTGAGGAATCCCCGCCGCCCGCGGCGCGAGGCCCGGCGGCAGTCGCGGCTGGGGCCGGGGCAGGGCCCTGCCCGCCGAGCGCGCGTCCAAGCAGGCGCGCCCCCTCTCGCCCCCCACCGCCGCCGCGCGCGGGGCGCCCCCCGCCGGCGCCCACCTCCGTCGCCGTAGGTCTCGACGCCGTAGCCGTCCTGCAGCCCGTTGCTCCAGGTGCCCTCGTAGCGGGCCGGCGTGCTGAGGCTCTGCCGCACGCCGTAGCGCCCCTTGAAGCCGTGCGACCACTCGCCGCGGTACATCCACCTGCCCTTCGTCTCCACGCCCAGCCCGTGCCGCTTGCCCTGCGCCCAGTAGCCCAGGTAGGTGTTGCCGCTGGGCCAGGTGTAGCCGCCCGCCACCTCGAAGCCGTGCGACCAGGAGCCGGCGTACTCGCCCTGCCCCTTGGGCCCGGTGCAGATGCCGTGCCCGTGGGCTTTGCCGTCCTCCCAGCCGCCGCAGTAGGTGCCGCCATCGTCGAAGTCGAACCGGCCGCCCGTCATCCAGGGCAGCGGGGCGAGCGCGGCGCCGCCGCCGCCTCCCACCCGCCCGCCTG